>NC_056739.1:1760012655-1760070155 GCF_019279795.1 Protopterus annectens
GGTTTCCTGCTTTAAAGGTTGCTTTTGCACATTTATCAAGGCCAAATGACATTCTTAGATCATCTAAAAAAGTTTTGACCACTTCCAGTTGTGCTTTCAGTTCCTCATCTGATTAACTATGCAGTTTTTTTGTTATTTTGTGGGAGCCAAATTGTAGTCATGATGTAATCTGTTAAGTAGACAGCTTAATGGGTTAAAGGAGAAAACAAAAGATCAGCAGTGACAAAGAGTCATGCCGGAATGTCCCCCTCTGACGTTTTATCCCTGGAATAATAATTTGCCCATTATCATGGCTTAACTGCAAAGTGGCTTGCCACTGTTTCATGGTCACTGTGATGTAATTGATCAGTGTAGGGTATATCTTACACATTTTAAGCACTCTTTTATCCATGAATGTGGAATAATATCAAATGCTTTTTTGTAGTCTATCCATGACATACTTAGATTCGTCCCCTTTTTACAGTTCGCCAGTGTGACTTTGTTTAACAACAAATGAGCCTTTGTTCCATATGACTTTATTTTGCTACCCTTTTTTTCTATTGCCATGATTGTTTTTTTTTTTCTAAATGACTGTAAAATATGTCAGCATCAATTCAGGTGTGTAGTTTACACATCACTGGAAGGCAAGATATTGTTCTATAGTTTTTAGAATAGCCTGAAGCTTCACTCTTAAGTAGGAGTATTGTTTTTAATGTTGTTAATCAGCTTGAAATCTGTTTTGGTTGCACATATAAATAGTTCTTACTCATGGCTAACTCTTCATGTAAAGATGTTAATACTTTTGGCCAGAAGTTAGGTACTACATTTGGGCCTGAGTTTTTTCAATTAGGAGCTTTTTTAATTTTATTTCAATCTCTCTGTGGTTGTTACTTCATCCCATTTCATATTCTGAACATTTGACCTTCTTATTCTTTCTTTTACTTCTTCTATCCATCAAGCATCTTTGTTATGTTCCACAGGATCTTCACAGATATTTATCCAAAATGTATATATTTCCTCTTTTTTTGGTGTTTCAATTCCTTTTGCCTTGTTTCCCAATTCTTTATAAAACTTTTTTTGGGCCATCAAAATGTTGCTTATTTTTTACTTTTCCTTTATATTTATCTAAACATCTTCTAAGTTTTCTGCCTGCGCTGATATTTTTAATTTATTATTTGTGATAGTGCATAACAGATCCTGACCTGTTCTAACACTGTACATTGCTTTCATCATGTCTATGTTTCTGAGTACTTTTGTTGATCTGTTTCCTCTTCTATACTCTTCTAACAATGACACTTCTTGTGTTAACTGCTTTATAGTTTTCTCTTTTTGATACTTCCATGGTGGCATGTATTTCTCCCCTTCCTTTCCCTCTCCTTCCTTTCCCTTACTGCCCTGCCTTTTGTGGTAAGACTTTAACTGTTATTAACTTAGATACATTCAAGATCACCCACATGCAGGTGCATGGGGGTGCACTTGCACCCCCCCACGGAATCGGCTGCTTGGGAGATTAATCTTCTTTTAATTAAAAAAAATATACTTTTGTTTTAAGGGTGCTCTTCTTTAAGAATGCCCTTTGAGTCCAGTTGCACAGACACTTCGGTGTCTGTGCAACTGATGGCTTACGTCTTCATTTTCAGTGCCCACTCAGAATTTAAATTCCAGAAGACATTTGGACTGCGGACGAATGTACAAGTGAGAGGAAGGTGTGTGCGTGTGTGTGTTTAAGAGGTTTGTGCATGTAAGAAATAGGTAGGGGTGTGTGGATGTAAGATTTAGGTAGGTAGGTAGGGGTGTGTATGCATGTATGCAAGAAGTAGGTAGGCGAAGGTAGGGGTGTGCGTGTGTGTGTGTGTGTGTGTGTGTGTGTGTGTGTGTGTGTAAGAAGTAGGAAGGTTTGTGTGTGTGTGTGTGTGTGTGTGTGTGTGTGTGTGTGTGTGTGTGTGTGTGTGTGTGTGTGTGTGTATATGTATTTGTGTGTGTAAGAGGGAGGTAGGAGTGTGTGTGTGTGTGTGTGTGTGTGTGTGTGTGTGTGTGTGTGTGTGTGTGTGTGTATGTGTGTAAGTAACAGTGGTGTAGGAGTGTGTGTAAGAAGGGGGTTCATACCTTGCAATTATCCAGATTTTTGCCTCATATTTTCAGTTTGTTTCTCATAAAATTGTGTTTTTCTGGCAAATCATTGAGGAATGAAGTCAGAAAATAATGGCAAACATTTGAGTGTTAGACTTCATATCCTCAGAAAATGCATAGTAATGCAAACCTTGTTGTTCTATCCACTTTCTAATGAGGTAGGGGGATGTATGTGTGTTACACCTCTCAACTGTACAGATTTTCACAGAATGCCCAGAGTTTTGCCTTGTATTTTTGGTCTGTTCCTCATAAAAATTCTGTTTTTTTTTTGACAAATCATTGGGATGAGCTAAGGCTTAAAGTTACTAAATAATGACATGCATTAGAGTTTCAGAGTTCATATCCTTCAGAGAAAATGCATTCTAATATAAATACTGATATTCTAACAACTTTCTAAATGTGTCCCTAGTGTTAGGGCTTTGTTGGCAGCATACCCCTCAGCTGTCCAGGTTTTTGCAGAATGCCCAGATTTTTGTCCCATATTCTTTCTAAAAATGATTGAAATTGCTAAATAATGACAGACATTTGAGCTTTAGACATCATATCCTTCAGAAACATGCATACTAACACAAAGCCTGTTATTCTAGCAATGTTCTAGGTTCATGAGAGCAATATTTATGATCTAGTGGTATTTATTTTAGGCTTTGTCCAGATTTCTTACACTTTCACTCTATTATCATTACTCTTATTCTACTGGCATGCTCTATCACTAATGGTAGTTTCACTTTAACTGTACATAATCATTTGGTTATATCCACTAAATGTAAACAACCATGTTATGTAAATTACTGTTTCTCTACTTATTGTGTCTGAAACCACTATCTTGTATGTATTTACTTCTCACTGGGCTACATTTGTTTCTCTATCATATGTATTTGTACTCTTGGAGCTTTTCTCCCTAGGCTGAAAAAGGACCTGTGTCCAGTCAGACTTTCCCGATAAACAAATGTAACATAAATAAAGTAAAAATAAGAGGTTGAGGTGTGTGTGTGTGTGTGTGTGTGTGTGTGTGTGTGTGTGTGTGTGTGTGTGTGTGTGTGTGTGTGTGTGTGTGTGTGTGTGAGACAGGGAGAGAGAGAGTGAAATGCCCTAGTTAGATTTAGCAGGTGGAATTTATTTTCAAGTGCATTTTCAAGGAATTGTGAGCTTCAAGAAAGAGAAGTTTACTGCTGCTCAACTTAAGTCTGCTTAAAATGTGCAACTGTTCTGTTTAGCAAATGGTATCACTATTATGGTATAGAATTTCAAAGCAGTGTTAGTAGCACAGCAGGTATCATACTTGCATCTTGATGAAGAGGGCTGTAGGTTCTACTCCCACAGCATGTAGATGTGTAGTTTAAGGAGGGTGATGTGCTGCAGTCCTGAGTATGTCCTTCTTTGGATGAGATGCCTAGTAACTATGAACCTGCTTTTTAGTTTGCCACCCATTTCCTATTGCAATATACAAGCTTACCATTTTTTAATGTAACATAGGCAATTTATTCTTGAAGGGCATCAGGCACTGAATTTGTAGATGAAACACTGAAATATAAAGCTGTTTTCTAGCAACAAGCTCATTATTAGTTTCTGATCTCTTTAATGGGGAATTATTCAGATGACTTTTACTTCTGCAGACATTGTGCATATTGACTGATATTGGTGGATTGTAATGACAAAAGTCTGAGTGGCCTTTTATGGTTGCAATATTCTGAATTGGACAGTTTGTCATTGCTGGTTCATATCTTTTATTTCATTGCTTACTGGAAAAATGCTCAATGCATATTCTTTGAATGTGGGTTTTAATGCTGTTTCAGAGAATGTGAGTTTCAAAGGTAGAGAAGTTTTAATGCTAAGTCTGTTTTCATTGTAAGACTATTGTTTTGTTCAGCAAATGTCTATCAGTGTTTGTGCTATAAAATCTGAAATAAAAGTTGTAAATTAAATCCAAATATCTGCAATAATTGAAGAAGTAAAGCATAAAACAGTATGCACACAGAGTTTTGAACAGTGTTTATGGCAACTGGAGAGACGTAGCCGAGTAATGGGACACTTGAATGGCTGCATGGGGGGGGGTAGGCTGCGTAGGGGGCTCTGGGTTTGCATCCCTGCAAATCCTGCGGGGTCCGCTGGATGCACAGTAATATATCCTATTTACTTTTGTTATATTACATGAATCTCTATGAACAGTCCTAATTACTGTGTTTCTTTGTTTTGTCAAACTTCTGACTTTTTGGGTTGTACTAACTTTCTGCAGTGTTTCTTTCAGTGATCTTAATATTTCTGTCCATCTCTATTAAATCAAGCAACTCTTCCCTTAGGTAATTTTCTTCTAAACTGTGAGCACATTCTTTGTTCTCCATTTCCTGTGGGCATTCTATAAAAAATTCCAAAGCATCTTCCTGTCTCACATTTTCTTCAGTTTCATCCTGTGTCAATCCATTGCTCTTTCATATGGAAACTCACTGGTCTATCACTCTACAACATTGACTGTGTCAAAGTTGCCAGTGCTTCCTGTTCCTTCCCTTGGTGGGCAACTCCAACTGAACTTTTGCACTGATTTCCTATGGAAGGCTCCAAAGTATCTTTATATGGCAACTGATCAAATGTTTTCCACTCCACTGGTTTCTCCTTAATTTGTGGATCCATTGCTCTGTCATGCTGTGGTGTTGTCAGAGTTCCACTTTGTATACTAAATCCTTCATTTTGCAGGTAATCCATAACCTTGAGTTTCTACTTCTTTAACTTCTCGATTGCTAATCCTCTTTGTTTTCTTATTTTTTGTATTATAAGATTTTCCATATCTGGATGCCTTTGCTTGTATTTCTCTTCAAATATCTTTGGTGCTTCTCATTTTGTATTGATTAGCTTTGCTTTCTCCTTTGAATAAATATTGCAGCATATTAAATCCCTTTTTGTTTCCCACATCCATATTTCTTCTTCAGATGTCTCCTGCTCCTCCTGTTTCTCTTTACTCGGTGGACTCATTGTTCCATCATGCTGTGATATAACCTGTTAGACTTTCTACAATAAATCCTTCACTCGCAAGTATTCCATAACTTCAACTTCTATTTTTTAATTCTACTCTACTAATCTTCTATTTTTCTTCTTCGTGATCTTATTTTTTATATTGTGAAATTTTCCATATTAAGATGCCTTTGCCTGTATTTCTCTTCAAATATCTTTGGGGCTGCTTTTTTCGTATCAGTTAATTTGGCTTTCTCCATTGTGTAAATATTGTACCATATCATATTTCTCTTTCTTTCCCATATCCATATTACTTTTTTATACCTTTAAAAAAATTCTAGATTTTGTTTTTTATATTTTTGCACTTTTTCAGTTGCTCCTTTTTCCAAATGGCCCAAGGTTTCTTGGTCTATATAATGTTTTTCATAAATCTGTTGTATTAATGAACACAAATTTTTATTTCAAACTTCTGATAGTTTGTCTTGTACAAGTATTTTTCTTTCCTCTAATTTATCTCTTAATCTTTTTGTATACCTACTGTCTGGAAATTCTGGTCTTCTTGCATAACAGTAACAATATATAATTTCTTTCTTATTCTCAATAGTCCACTCTATTGCCTTTATGGCTCTTTTTTGGCTTATCAGTTTTTGTGAATTTTGTGGATTATTACTTCCTTCTACAACAGGGGGGCCATCCATCCCCTGGGCATGACCTAGCCCCATTCTAGGAATGTTTCCGTGTCTTGAGGATTCTAAACTGTCATTTTTTCCAGCCCTGGCACCAATATGCTTATCGGGATTGACTGCTGTTTATCCTGGGTTTTGTGTACCTAGCTATCTTTTTTATTTTTTAACCTAATTCTCTCCATGATATTTGCTAGATAAAATACAATCTATACATCAGTGCCATTTGGATGAGATTTTGTAAAAAACAGTCCACCTTGCCAAGGTACTCACCAAGACTTGAGGATGAATTCAATTTTAGCAGTATTACTCTCCCTTTCTTGCAGATTTATCACCTATCCATTCGGACCCCTTCAGTAGAGTACATCACTTTATGCTACAACAGACTTTCAGCAAGAAATCAGTAGACAGGTTTAAAAGCTGCATCACTAAACACCGTGAGGTTACAGCTTGGCAGAATGCTACCGTCTCTTTATATGCTGTGAAAGTATGAAAATCTTGTCCTGGATTGGCTACTTCTTTATCTACCCACAAATGATTTGAAACTCCACATTGGCAAATACACAGTCACATTGTATAAAAGTGACTCTGCCTTTGCACATTTATCTAAAGATCCATGGACTTTAATAAGTTTACTCTTCTCAGGCTTTGACAAATTTACAAAGTGGGCTAGGAGTAGCAGGATAATTTTAAATGAGAACACAGTAACATATAACATTCCTTACATGACACTGCTCAGAAAGTAATATTTTTTTAACACACAGTAGTTTATTAGGCTTCTTTAAGAAATGTAACAGAGGTATAGCAACTGATTCCAGTATTTCCTTCGAAAAACATATAGATGTAGCAGGCAAAGCTGTGAATCAAAAGCTAATACTATTGTATAAAAGAAAAATGACATTTGAATCTCACTTTATCTGACCTAAAACCTAAACTGTTTTATAGCCCAGTAGTTTTGAGCGACTTAAAGAAAGACATCCACATTAAGCTGGTATTGGCTGACAATGGAACAAGAAAAAAAATTGCATCACACCACGATGTCTCATATCACCACTGTTTTACATAAGAAAGGTGTGATGGGTGGGCCTAGACAAGAGTCTTACATAGTATCAGCTTCTATTCTGTTCTAATTTCCTTCATAAAATTGAAATTGCTGATATTGCTTACTTGTTGCTTTGGCATCAACCACCTAGAAATTTCAAATCCATCTTTCATTATTTACTAACAATATCTAATCAAATTCAAAAATGTAAGACAGACTTGGGGCACACACCTCTATGGTCTTCCCTATCAGACCACATTAATTACCTTTAAAAAGGCATGCAAGGAAGTTTGATTTGTTGCATCCATGTAACCACCTGCACCCATTACTTGATTCCTCCTGTTTCTACCATATAGCAATGTTATGCAATGTTATTGCTAGTACTGCTGTACCTGCACAGTAAAGTTTTCTCTAAATAAAAGGGTATTGACAGCTCTATCCCACTGGTTACCTTGTATGCTCCTCCCTAGACTGAAATATATCTTATTTTCGTGAATAGTATTAGATGACTCCTGCTTTCTCAACCTGACCCAGAAGTACTGTTTAGCTAACTCAGATATTCATTTTCATTTTCCTGCAATAGCCATTGTCATTTTACCTTGTCTTTGTCTTCAAAAAAGTTACTCTTTACCAGAGTATGCATTCCAGGAAACCTAGAAAAGCTAATTGATGAATAGTTTTCAGCAAATGCATGCTAATAGCAAGGCTTTATGTAGGGGTAATATGCTATGAGTAAAGTTTTATCTAACTGTTGAAAAGTAGATGAGAGAGATAATTGATTATTGTGTAGAACTAACACTTTGTTACTGTTTTTTTATGTGATCTGCCCCAATAAACAAGTCATAAAGGTGCAATTAATGTCATGCATACTGTAAAACGTATACAAAAATTTATATCTACAGTATGATTTGTCTATCTTCCTGCATATAAATGTCTATGTAGAACCATTGACCGTTGCTGTAGGAAATGTGTTGGGAAGGTTCCCTCACCAGATTCTCTTTGAAAACATAATCTTTCTTATAGGGTTAACTGAGCCAACAAACAGACAGACATAAATAGGTGAATGAATGAATAAATGAATGAATAAACAGATTAATTCAAGTACAATTTCTATAATTTCTGTATGCCAAAAGAAGCATTTATCCTTGATTCTTGAGTCAGACAATGAGAGTTATACATTCAGCATAAACATTTTTCACCAAAATCCTAAGAGAAATAATAATTGTATGATGTTGCTTAACATGATATTATGGGTGGGATTCATAAAATCTTGCCGCTTTGTCTTTTCCCAGTTAGGGGTCGCCACAGCGGAACTCCGGTCTGCTAATGACTGGCAGTAGATTTTTACGGTGCTGAGGTGCCAGCCCAACGCCCAACCTTCAAAGAAGGCACACCCACGCACCAACCTGCAAGCCTTTAAATGTCACTCGACTGCGGGGAGGAGATGCAAACTCCACAGAGAAGGCGCTCCAGCTGAGAATCGAACAGGAGAACCTCTTGCTGTGAGGTGACAATGCTAACTGCTGCACCACTATGACCTAAAACCTTGCTGCTTCGTGCCAAGCAAAATTAAGTAATTTGCAGCCACAGGAAGGGTTTGTGTGATTAAGAGACACATGTATCACTAGCAGGGAAAGTTAAACAGCAGGGTTGCGTATAGTGTATCCTAATAGCCATATAATGACAGGGCAATGAGCAAAATTATCAAAATGAGCAGGCTGGAATATGCAAATAAAACAAAACAAGATGGTGCAGTGACTTATAAATGTATAAAAAGCTGTACCCTGAGTTGTGCACATTCTGTACTTGAAGTTGGATGAATGTATGCAATCATACTAAAAGAATTGCTGAATAATATTTGGAATTACCACAGCAATAATAAATCTGTATATGCAAGAAGCTCTTATTGCTGTTGCAGTGTGTGATAGTGTCTGTGTGCCATGTAATTTGACCATGCTTAACATTTCATGGACTCCACAGCACTGATATTGTGTACTGGTACTGTATAGATAAGGATGCCATGCATGACAATGCGGACATGTATCAGTTTCCTCCATAGCCCTGTGGGAGTCTTGGAGTGCCTGTCCCAGTGGAAACTAAGGTATGTGTGGCTATATATATATATATATATATATATATATATATATATATATATATATATATATATATATATATATATATATATGTATATATATATGTGAGCTACAAGAGCCTTTCAGTGATTTAAAGGGGACAAAGCATGGGTATCTAAGGTATCTATCCATCAGCTTCTCAATTTCATACTTCAGCATGTGGGGAACCATATGTACCGAAGTACATCATCTGGAAATTCTATAGTATAGCTTATTGCCCTGAGGTACTGGGGGCCAATGACTGTGCCCACATTGAAATAAAGGCCCCACCTAATGATCTGGGAAGGACATAAGTAAACCACAAAAGGTATTACTCCTTTATCTGTTAAGTAGTCTCTAATACATAGGATATTATCTCAATGTGTCTTCAGGCACCCAGACAGTGACTGTGACTCCCACATATGGCACACCTGTGACCTGTACAAATGTTTTATGGGGCATCTTGTTGATGACACTGGATATGCTTTGGAACCTTAGCTGCTGAAACCTGTTACAAATCCACAATATGAAACAGACCAGGGATTCAACTATGTCCAGTCGCAAACAAGATTTCCATATATTTGGGCTGCTGAAGGCATGGTTTTGCTTTCTAGATTCATCCAGGGGTGCCCTGCTGTATGACCCTGGCACGTGTGCAAAAATATTGTCATTGTGTGCAATGTTACACAATATCATACTTAGGAGGCACATGTGGCAGTTAAGGTTCTGTCTGACCAGAAGTTGGTGGAGGAGCCACCAGGAGGGGAAGATCATGTTGGGAAGAGGTGCATGCAGTAGGCTGTGGAAACCAGCAAAGAGGCAATGGCTTGCACATAGCTTCAGAATATAGTAGATCAGAGTAAAGAAGATGTACTGCAGTAAAAGTGATGCACACAACCAACACCAGGGTGTGCTCACCCATGCAAAGTATGGCCATGCTGTGCCTCAAACAGACAACCCAAGTAACAATGTTGAAAGGGCAGGTCACAGTTATCAATGAACAGGTTAGGGAAGGAGCACCTTTCTGAATGTCGTTCACAGGGAAATGTATGAGTCCTAAAGATTATTAAAAGAAACCATGATGTTGTGTGCATGAGCTTTCAATGTGTGTGTGTATGTGTGTGTGTGTGTGTGTGTGTGTGTGTGTGTGTGTGTGTGTGTGTGTGTGTGTGTGTGTGTGTGTGTGTGTGTGTGTGTGCGTGTGATGTACTGTGGGCTGGGTTCCTATTACTTTGTCAAACTTTTAAAATTTCAAATGTTATATGGTCGAACCCATACTGGACTGTTGTAATATACCAACTCTGAGACCACACTACAATGCAGTACAGTGCAGAAAGGGAAGATTTCCCTTTACTATACTGTAGTGCGATCTTGGAGTTGGTATATTTAAAGAGCGGGGGTATGAGGGGTGCAAGGGGGTTTGGCTCCCTGCTTATAACCGTTAGGAAACGTTTTTCTTTTTTTCTTTTCTTTTTTAAATATTCAAAGTTTTACAACTTCGAACATATGGGTTTGACCATATGATGTTGTAAAACTTTGATAAGGTAATAGGAACCCCTGTGGGCTTTGGTCATGTGAGTGTGTTTTCTGGGATGCAGCCTAAACAGTTGCTGCAGCACTGCTGCTCAGTTTACTAGACAGGTCCAGGGCATGCATGGTAGAGGACTGGGCAACCTGTGCACATACCCACCCATGTGAACTTTTTCTTCTAGTAGTTGCATTGGTTGAACCATGACCCTTGCTAGATGTTGCTGTACCACATGGCCATGAGTAATGTCTGCTGTACAGTGTGCCACTACCATGACTGCTATGACCAAAGCAATGTCCTGTCCTGGGATAACAGACTTAGATGTGGAAGTAATAGCTCTATGGGAGTGTGATCTAGGACACCTGTGTCATTGATGGCTTTTTAATGATGCCTCATG
Source organism: Protopterus annectens (assembly GCF_019279795.1). Taxonomy (NCBI): domain Eukaryota; kingdom Metazoa; phylum Chordata; order Ceratodontiformes; family Protopteridae; genus Protopterus; species Protopterus annectens. Next base: position 1,760,023,469 of record NC_056739.1, read on the forward strand.
TTTGCCAGGTGAGCTTGAGAGGACATGGCATGTTCCAGAACATAACTAGTCTATCAAAATGATCACCCATGTGAGATATGCATTCCCATAGGTCATCACGCACACACTTTCATTAGCCTTTTACTGACTTCACCACAACTGTGGTTGTACTGGTCTGTGCCTCTACAATGGCCCTCACAAATGCTGGGTTGCAGTCTCTGAGACACAGACCTCAAATGGAGAGTGGTAGCCATGTCTCCAGTGAGCAACATTACAACCCCATGTGTACCTCTCCTCCCATAGTCAGATCCTGACATATGTCTAGTAGGGGATACCACACTTCTCTGCCAGCTGGTTGCCCCATAATCTGTCACCCCTGTGCAGTGTGTGTCTCTTGAGTGTCTGTAGGCATAAGGGCTGTTTCTATGGTCTGTGTAGGGAATAGAGTGCACACTGTGATAAATATCATCATCATCATCATCATCAGGGTTTGCAGATCCTCCAGCATCAGACAGAAGCAGTTCCACAGTGCTAGTGTAGGATAAAGAATCCCCTGCAAATATAATAAAGCACAATATTCTGTGTAAGTGGGACCCAGCACCAGAAATATACATGAAAGTGAGGTGCTTGACTATAACCATTTTAATATATATTTCAGTTGCAACTCTTTTGCAAATAGTCTTGCAGGAGGAATCCCTATGTTCCTCTATACCAAAAAATCAGACAGCTTTAATAAGTTGGACAGTGACTTAGGAGTCAAGAGGATATACAGGAGCTTTTACAGTGAAGGAGGTCTACATACCTGGGCCACCTCCAGAAGATATTCCTGTTGGCCACTGTACATACCTGAGATGTCTCCAGGAGATATTCTTGATGGCCACTCTACATACCTGAGACATCTCCAGGCGATATTCTTGATGGCCACTCTACATCTGTGAGACATCTCCAGGAGATATTCTTGATGGCCACTCTACATACCTGAGATGTCTCCAGGAGATATTCTTGATGGCCACTCTACACAACTGGGGCACCTCCAGAAGATATTCCTGTTGGCCACTCTACATACCGGGAACATCTCTCAGAGATTTTCTTGTTGGCCACTCTACATACCTGGGACATCTCCAGGAGATATTCTTGTTGAGCACTCATGCTCTACAGAAATATTCAGCAGATACAGTGAGACCATGTGGTAGTGTTATTGGCTCTGATAGAGGTGAAAAACTTCTCTGTCTCCATGAGAGGTGACTCACAGCATGCTGCAATATACCTTGCCATGCCAGTTGGTCAGCTGTTTGCTCAGTGGCATTTGTAATGTCAGCATCCCTCTGGCACACAATTTCATAACTATCATCTTGGCCACCAAACAGATATTTCCAGGCATGGGTACTGTAGGTCACTTCAGCAGCATCCAGTCCAAAGAGCTGTCAGCCATGCAGATGAGGATCCTGGAGTATCACCTCATTTTCTGCACCAGAGAACTTTGTTTTCCATTTAATGTTTCTAAATGACTCTTCAGTGTTTTTCTGCTTTGTTTGTTTTTAGGTATTGATCTGTAGTTATGGAAACACTGGTGCTATTAGCTTGTTCATGACTGGGCCTGAAAGCTCCTTAAGCAACTAGTCTCCTCCTTGCCTATATACCATGCTGTTGTGTATCTGACATTTATCTATGTCTGGCCACAAAGTCAAACACAGAAGTTTACTGAACAAATGTCCTCCACAGTACAATACCTATAACATTGCAATTGACCAAGGTGACAAGATCGTTCTCTCTTAGGTTTGACAGATATTTATGTAAAGATGTATGCATAACCTATGCAACAAGCAAATGTTTTTATTAAAACTGATATCACAAGGATGGCCAGAATATGATGAATTATGTTCCAAGAATTTGCTGATGGTTATGTTTTCCATTATGTTTAACAATCCTTCAGCCAACAATCACCTTACCCTTGCAGTATCTATCTCAATTTTCTTTTCAAAGCCCTTAAAAGTATTTGATAAGGTATTTAGCAATTAAACGCTGACATACTTGACAAAGTACACTTGTATAAAGTAGCATTTACCTTGTACAAGCTGAAGATTTAATTTGACTTGACAATTATTCCCTGGTTCAGCTGTTGCAGGTTTTCAAGTTGCTGATCTCTGATTTCTGCCATGGTGTGATTGTTCTCAGCGCCTTCACTCATGCTTTTTCATGCATTTTTGTCTGGCTGGGCATGATGATTATGCTAATTAAGGATAAACTCATTACTTTGTTTGAATTTCTCAACTGGTGCATCAAAATAACTTGCTAAGCATTGTAGTCAATTCTACTGAGTGCTATGCACACACCTGGCTACTTTCAGGCAGCACTGCAAATGAGTGGTCCATGCCGTGTCTTTAATGGGAGATTTAAAATTCCACATGTACCCTTATAGAAATGGAGATGCTGTAATACCTGCTTTTTTAACAAGATATAAAGGTATACATGACTGCCAAGTTTCACATCGTAACATGCCATTAGAAGCCATTGTAATGCAGTCATACTTTAGCCTAGCCCACTATTTGCCATGCAAATGAAATGCCTGCTATTGCACAGATGATGGCACATGTGAGAGTAGGTGTTGGTGAGAAGTATCTGCTCTCCTTCTCTGCATTTTCTAGGTGAGAAAATGTGGATGGAGAGTAAGGTAGTGTTCCTTTCAGAGCACAAAGGTGGTATGTGGAGTTCTGATAAAGTCCTTTATGTATTAGGATGAAAGTGCTTAACCTGGTTTTAATTTTATACTTTATACCTGTGGAATAAACACATTTGGAATACTTTTGGCATTTTTTATGACTGGTTTTTATAAACTATGATTGGTTTTGGTTGGCCAATTTTTATGAAGAAATTTTGGTTCATTTAACCAGTCTTTCTTACTGTCTTTACTGCCCAATGGACAAATTTGGTTTTATACTGTTTGGGGTATTCTTCTTGCCAGATCATTTTTCTTTAATTAATGGTATGTACAGGAGACCAAAATACTTCCCAACTTCCTCCATAAAAATTACAGCCAAAGAGTCTTTTGCAGGAGAGCTATCAAGGGCCTCAATATGAGACTGAGGCCTGGAATAGTTTGTTCCAGGCTGTCACCAATCCCACTGTAATCCCACACAAGGAGGAACAGTGACATGAAATGTAATCATCCAGACCTCCAAGGTCAATGGAAGGATGAGACTAGAGCTGAAGCACCACCTATGTACTGTAAGTGCAACGTACGTTACTTACGTATACCACCTGATAGTGTATGCCATCCAGAGATCGTATACACTTCTTTGTTTTTCTTTCCATAACCCTGCCCCTGAAGCTATAGCAGTGAATAGGCAGTTGCAGAGTAGATTGCCTAAGAGATGCCAGAGTGAGTATACTTGCTTATAACTATACAGCTTTTAATATAAAAGTCTCTCTGGGTAGCATAGATGGAGATTCAGACAGCATTACCACCACTTCTCTGCCACATAGTTCAAAGGTACCATATGACTGTTGGATGTATTACTGTGTGTGTGTGTGTGTGTGTGTGTGTGTGTGTGTGTGTGTGTGTGTGTGTGTGTGTGTGTGTGTGTGTGTGTGTGTGTGTGTGTGTGTGTGTGTGTGTGTGTGTGTGTGTGTGTGTGTGTGTGTGTGTGTGTGTCCATGAGTTCATATGTGTGTGTATGCATGTTTTTGTATACTTGGAGTAGTGGTTCTACAGGATAAGATTTTGCTTTCACATTGTTATGATGCATGTCAGTTCAACCCCCCCCCCCCCATGCATATTGTGATATAATTTGTAATCTGAAGTATCTGTTTCATAATATTATTTACAAGATTAGAAGTGAGAAATATGTATGAGCTACATTTTTTTACTGCATAAGTTTGTCTTTACATAAATATCTGTCAAACCTAAGAGAAAACGATCTTGTCACCTTGGTCAATTGCAATACATTGGCATTACACCTGGTGTGACGATATTCTCTGTGTGACAGCAGCCTTCCTTCCTTCTGTAGATGGAGTTCAACAGGCTGCTAGGCTGCTATAGATGGAATTCAACATATTAAAGCTGTGCCTTGTGGGTTGGGTGATAAGTTGTCTATATTTGATCCCCATGCTCAGTTCATAGGTTCATAGGTTCATAGGTAGGTTCTAGGCTACTGGCCCTAGGGCCTATACAAGCCTAGCCAAAAAGGTACCCTGGCTTTCACCACCCAAGAAAATTATTTTCCTGTGCCCCTGTCAAGCAGAACCACCGAAGTGATCTCCGGGGTGAATTTCCTATTACCCATCTAATCATCAAGATTTTTCTTGAATAATGTTAATGAGGAGCTCTGTTTGACAAAGATAGGTAGTCTGTTCCAGAGTATGGGAAGTCTCTGGGACAAGAATCTATCCCTCCAGCATGTTCTGTTTATTGTGGTGACAAGGTTTAAGTCCCTAGAGCGTGTAGCTCAGAGGGATTGGGATTTCTTTAAGTGGAGCATGTCCAACAGCACTGGGTTTGACATAGCTTTGTATGTTAGGCAGAGATCGCCTCTAAGTAGGCGATATGCGACGGAGTAAAGCTGGAGTTTTTTGAGACGGTCTGCATAAGGCATCTGTTTGAGGCCAGTAATCCTCTTTGTGAGGTATTTTTGCGGCATTTCCAGTTGTTGTAGATGTCTTGTGAGGTACATACCAAAAGGGGTGTTGTACTCTATAATGGGTCTAATGAGTGATGAGTAGAGGGGAACAATGACCTCTTTTTTTTCTGGATTAAGAACCTTTTGTGATGAGGTGTACCACGTAGAAGGATTTCCTGACCACTGTGGGAATGTGATTATCAAAGGAGAGACTACTGTCCACCTGTGTCCCAAGGTCTCTTATCACACTTTCGGTGTTAAGTAGACTACCGCCTACGTGGTAGTTCATGGGTACAGAGTTTTTACCAAAGGGGATGACAATGCACTTTTTGGCATTGAGCTTGAGACCATGTCTTTGACACCAGGCATCTGTCTCAGTGAGGCCCTTTTGTAGGATGTCCACATCATTAGGAGTTTCAATTATGGCTCCTAGTTTGCAGTCATCTGTGAATTTAGTTAGCCAAAGACCTTCTGTGCTAGCTTGTACTTCAGAGAAGTAGATACCAAACAGGAGAGGACCCAGGACTTAACCCTGTGGTACTCCACTTGTCACTGGTCTGAAATCTGATTTGGAGTCTGCTACTTTTATGGTGTGGGTTCTGTCAGTAAGCCAGTTGGCAACCCATCTTGTGACATAGGGATTTATAGCTAGTTTAGTGAGTTTATCTATAATTCCAGAGTGAGGGATGGTGTTGAACGCCTTGGCGAGATCTAGATAGGCTGTGAGAACCACCTTACCCTCATCTATGGCTTTGGTGACTACTTCAAAGAAGTCTATCAGGTTTAGGAGACATGATCTGCCTTTTACAAACCCAAACTGTGTGGGGTACAGAGTTTGAAGATCCCCAATGTCTTTATGAGTTCAATGATGATACGTTCCATGGCCTTGCAGACGAGGCTCATCAGGCTAATGGGGCGGTAGTTCCCTGGGTCTGTTATGGCCCCCCCCCCCTTTGTGGAGTGGGATAACTGTCACGGTGCACCATTCAATGGGCAAAAAGCCTGATGTGAGGCTATGATTGAACATGGTACTTAGGTGGGGTGCCAGTTCATTCTGTAGTTCATGTAGAAGGCAGTCTGGGATGTTGTCAGGTCCCATGGATGCTGTGTTCTTGGCTTTGGAGAGTGAAGTTTGTGCAGCCATGATTACATGAACTTTGCATTCTTCCAGTATAAAGATGGGCCCTTTAGGGGGTGAGAGGGGGGTAAAGTTAGCACTGAACCTATCTGCCAGGATGTTGGCAATATCAGTTGGTTCTGTATATTTAGTGTCATTGTGCTGTAACTCAGAGCAGATCTGAGTGTTGCCATTGAGATTTTTGACATAGCTATAGAATGCTTTGTGGTTGTCTTTAGAATCAGTGGCAATTTTGTTTTCATAACTAGCTTTGGAGGATTGTATGAGGGATCTCAGCTTCTTACTGAGGCTGACCAGGGAGTTCCTCCAATCATGGGATTTTACTCATTTTTACAACAGTTTCTTTCTTCTGTTGTAGAGTTTGTTTATGGCAGAAGACCGCCAGACTGGCTTCCTTTATTTGGAGGATAGCATCTTGGTTCTGTTAGGGATAGCACGATTCATGCACTCGTGTAAGTGCTAATAAAGTGCATTTGTGTAGGATTCAGCAGTCGTACCTCTATTGTCCATCTGCATGGGTGTCGTGAAGTTTGCCACTTCTGTCTTAAGAAGTATGAAGTTGGCTTTGGAGAAATTTTTTACGGTTGTTTTCCTAATGGGGGGTGGGAGCAGGATGTGGATGTCTAGGATGATTAGCTTGTGGTCGGATCTGACCAACGAGGAGCTGACCTCTGGTGTGGAACACCGGTCACCCATGTTGGTGATGACCAGGTCTAGGATATTGCTGCCCCTGGTGGGGGTGTGGATAAGTTGATCCAAAGCGTTGGAATTGATGTACCATCTGTACCATCCTTGTTTACTTAGGAAGTGTGTTTATAGTACCTGTGAGGAGAATGTATATGTGCTTAGTTTTACATTTGTCTCAGACATCCCTGTACTGCTTGTTAGACTAGAGACTTTAGATAGGTTGACAAAGTAGCTGAATACATTAAGGATTTGTCTTTCAGAATGCTATTAATGATGACTGTGGGTTTTAGTCCCCCTCTCATTTGTGTTTGATTACAGCCTTCATAATTTGTTGTTCCTTTAAGTAGAATGCCTGCAATATGATCATATTAAAAATATGTATCAACTTCATTTTTTCATTTTATCTGTACTTCTTTCACCCCCACTCTTCATATCACTTTCATTTTTAATACATACATTTATTTTATTATTTTGTTTTTTATTTATTTTACTATTAAATGCAGCAGCATCTGGGCCTGACCCCATCCCTCAAGCAAGGCCTGTTGGCACTTCACAAGTGTTAACAGTAGTACCCCACTAGCAGAAACACTCACAACATCTGGGTTCCAACCTGCCACTGTCACCTCCATATCACCTGCCCTCACCTGCACCATTTAGTACAGTAAGCCCTGCACTGCATGCTGGTACTGTTGTACCCACTGGTAGCAGTGTCAGTGGAGATGACAGGTTTGTTACACAGTGGCAATGCTCAGACATGGCGGGATCATAGACAAAAAGTTACATGCCCACATGGGCCACATAGAGAACCTTTGCCAGTAACACTTTGAGTCATGGGCCTGCCCAGCAGTGGCTACGCCATTTGATTCAGTGCCCACTGGTGAGGGGACCCAGGGTGATGAGTTAGATCCCATCAGGTTGCAGATGGCAGGGGCATCCAGGGACATCCTATCCTATTCCCCCATGCTGGTATTCCTCTTCGTTTTTTTATCTATGCCCACACCTGTTTGCTGTACAATCCTTCTTTCACTTTTCTCTTTCCTCTGTTTGCCTGATGTCTCCTTCATCAATCTGCTCCTACAACCTCTTCTAGTCTTATCTGTCTTACTCTGCTACCTATACTAACCCTCTTACCTTCCTTTTACTTCCCTTACTTTCTTCCCCAACTTACCTTCTCTTCATATTTTTAAAATGGACACACAAAAAAAAAGTTTTGAACTACCTTGCCCATCTCCATATACCTCATTCCTTATGCTTTCACCTTATGTTCTACCCTCTGATTGCTTCCCCTTTTCAGGTCTTTTCTATACCCTCATTTCCCCGCTTTAGTCAGGTCAAAAAAACAGATGAACACACAACACTCATGGTCCTTTAAGGATTCCATATCGCTTCTTTTTCTTGCCACTTCTAGCATTCTGGACCATCCAAAAGACTGTTGATGCACAGGTACAACTGATGAGCAGTGCTACTGATCATTATATAGCAAACAGCTAGGCTGCATATTTTACACCTGAGACTGGTATGTTCAGCTGCTGAGTCATGCCAGATTTAGTGCAACCCAAAGAGTAAAAGAAGTGAGCATTTACTTTTATTATGTTGAAATATGATACAATCAAATTGCATTTACTTCTGTTAGCACAAGAGATTAAGGATCTGAGATAATAAGAACCTGTATTTTGAACCCAAAATACAGGGTTTGATTCTTTCTACCTCTATTTACCCACAGTGTGACACTGAGAAAGTTCTTTAACTAGACAGTGATCTCTTGTTGTCTTTTAAAAGGGACACTTGTCTTCACTGGACTGGTTAACAAAAGTGTAAACAAATGCATTTGGCAAATTAACAGAGCCTTAGCATTGAAATTAAAGGTAAACATGTCTATCACAAATGGTATTCAATGATCTAATGATCAACTGTAAAAGCCTGGCTATTAAACCATGTGGCAAAAAAGGACAGCTTCATGTCAAAGAGGGATAATGTCCTGGATGACTTGGAATGAGTATACTTCTCAACCTCTTAGTGTAAGAAATTTGGACACGCCTAACATAATGGGGACACAAAGGCCCAAAAATAGGGACAGAGTTTGAATATTGCTCTTATAAACCTAGAAAGCTGCTAGAATAACAGTCTGAAACTGAAATGTATGTCATTCTTTAGTGACTTCAGTCCTCAAATCATCGCAGTGATTTGCCAGAAAACAGCACATTTTATAGGTTCATAGGTTCATACTAGGCTATCTGCCCTAGGGCATTTATAAGCCTAGCCAGAGTGTGTTTGGCTTTCGCCACCCATTTTAAATGAATTTTGCTATGCCCTTTTTCGAGGTTATGAGGAACTAACCAAAAATATGTGGCAAAAATCTGGCCATTCCGCAAAAATCTGGACGGTTGAGAGAGAGGTATGACTGAACCAGCAATCTATGGGTTGGAGGTTGTGAAAGCTTGTGTCAGATGCTGGTTTGCTAATTTTGTAACAATGGTAATGGTTATGTCCTGGTCTTGACTGACATCTTGTGGAGGCTATGTGCATTGCACAACAACAACATGTCTATAGTGAGCACTTTATGTACTAAGCAGTGTAATGCTCTGTCATTGGATTTAGAACACAGATGGAAGTATCCATTTGTTACTGAGCTGTATATATAGCATCTGTTTAGGAGCAGTCCTGCTGGCACTAGAAAGGGGTCCACATGTAGGTAGCATCCAAACATCCTTATGAAGTGCTAAGGATGGTGCAACATCCAGAGTTACCCTGTCAGAATTGAAACCAGTTTAGGAGGGAAAGCTAGAAACACGGTTTTAGGTGTAATGTGGCAGATGGTCACAGCACTGAGAAAAAAAAAGAGATAAACACAGAAAGCACAGAGAAACTGACTGAATTATCAGTCTGTGATCAGTGCTCCACTCTAGTCAACAAATTAAAATAAATAAATATGCAGCCCTACAACAGTATATTAAAATGAGCCACAAAAACTTGATGGCACTTCAAGTACATATTAATGCTTTGTGGACACATGATTTGTGGACAAGTCCTTGCAATTTAGTAAAGCATAAACAAGCAAACCATTAATAAGGTTTGTGGCAGTTCTGAAATGTGACAAATAAATAAATCACTTCTGAGGTCTGTGATAGATCCGTCAGATAGGCTGGTGCCAAAATGTAACTCAACCCATTGAATAAATAATGCCAGATAACTAATTCCAGGTTGCCAGACTTTTTCTTCTTTCTCCTTTTTTTGTAATACAACATTCTCTAGGTATTACAGTTCTGAAAAGATGAGGTTCTCAGAATCTGTTAAAGGAAAAAGAAAGGCTTTGCGGTTACAAGTTTCAGTAATTAATTAATAAATGAATTATTTTGTCAACTAGTGTATTCATTCATTCTCTAATTTCCTTTTGTATGGAATTCAGGATTGCTGAAGAGCTGGATTCTATTATGACATTTCATAGGTGCAAGACAGAGAGAATTTCCATTTAGAATGCTGTCTTTCTCAGCAAGCATACAGACACACACGCATTTACAGGTGGCTTATGTGGTTTGCTACACCTATGGCAAAAGGGAAGATTGCCTAATTGTCTGCAGTATGTCATCCTGAACACCCAGAGAAAACCCTGCAGGCACAGAGAACATGTGTATGCATACAACAAACCAATTTTCAAAAGTGAAATGAATATTACTGCTTGTGGCACGTTTGGGCATATACCTGAAGCATGTCATGTACAGTAACAAAAAGAAACACTTTTGTAAAGCAATTATAAATGTTGCCTGTAACAAATTGTCAACCTACAGACTGCTAGAAGGGCGCAGACTATTGCACATTAAGTAGAACCAGATGATTTGAATACCAAGCAATTTTTATTGATAAATTGCATCAGGGAATCAATTTAATTTGAAATGTTTTCATTTGTGAGCCGTGGTGGTGCAGCGGTTAGTGTTGTTGTCTCACAGCAAGAGGTTTTCTGGTTTGAGTCTCAGCTGGAGTGCCTTCTGTGTGGACTCTGCATGTCCTCCCTGTGGTCATGTGATGTTTAAAAAAGACATGCAGGTAGGTATGGGCATGCCTTCTTTGAAGGCTGGGTGTCAGGCTGGCACCTCAGCACTGTGAAAATCCACTGCCAATCATTAGCAGACCAGAGTTCTGCTGTGGTGACCCCTAACTGGGAAAAGCCAAAAGACATTACTTTTAACAGAATAAGATAACTGGTCATCATGGACTCTTTTCCAAAATGGCCCAGGCTACAAAGGCAAGGTTAACTGTATTATATAAATTTCTAATATTATGTTGACACTAGGTTTTTGAATATTGGCTAAAACCTTGTCCACTGCCATTGTGCCTTTTTAGGCAGTGCCAGCCTGATAAACTTACCGGCATAGCTAAATCAACTCAGAATAATATAAAGGTATTACTTCTGAATGCAGGAGTCTAAACTGGAAACTTGAATCCCTGCAAGCTCTCCTTATCCTGGAGAATATAGACATTTGTGCAGCAACTGAGACATAGGTTGAAACTGTGAAGAACACCCCAGCAGTGCAGGGCTATTAGAATAGCTACTTAACAGATAAGGTCTAAAGGTTGAGGAGTCTCAATTTACATCAAACATGAACACACCTCAAGGCTGGACAGACAGAATGACACACTTGAGCTTCTCCATGTCCAACTTACTACAAGTAAAGCCCTATACCATATCCTTGCTAACTATAGTCCCCCCACACACACACACACACACACACACACACACCCTTCCCCTTCATGACCAAGAAAACCAATACCACATACATGAAAGTACCACATACACTCCCCATTCAACCCAACATAATATTCATGGATGACATTATCTACTACAATGTTAACTGGGAATCATATATGACCTCAAACATGTAGGCTAAGAGATTCCCAGACTTTGCTAACACAAACGCTCATGAATAGTTAGTCTGCTTACCCACCAGGGATGCAAATATCCTACACCTGGTCCTCACAGACATGGGGGAACAATGCACTCTCCTAGTGTAAAACCCTTATTGGTCAGGTCAGACCAAAAGGCTGCCTCCTTTAATGTCAAGCCCAGGACCCCAACTAACCTCAGAACATTTAAAAACTATTCCAATCCTAACTGCTTCCTACTAAGTGACAGTCTAGTGAAATTCCACACCCCCCACACCTTCAGCACACAGGTGCGAATGTAAAAGTGTTCACAGAAACCCCATACATTCATGTAAATAGATGTGTAAAGACAACTGCACCTATGGAAAATAAACATAAGACAACCTCCAAAAACAAACCACCTTGCTGGAATTCCAGTAAAAATTGATTGAATAACAAATGAAAGACAATCATGTTACAAAACAGGAAATGCATTGATGGGCAATGTAAAAGCACCCTCATCAATATGAATAAGCAATTCAGAGGACTGATAAAGTCCACAAAACCAAATTTGAGATAAAAATTGCATCCGCATCTGAAGACAATCATACAGCTTTCTTTAGTTATTTCCTCAACCTTAATGGCAATACCCAACAATGTGCCAAAGTAATCATGTATGGAACTATCTATATGGAGCCAGGGCATACAGCAAATCTGCTGGTCAATAAATTAAGCTCCAATTTTAGCCACTATTTTACACAGTCATCCTTTAGAAAATACCCTCTACCATTTCTCCACCAACTATCACTAGGGAGCAGGTCTCCACTGTGCTGTCTAAAGCCAAGTTCACTGCTTCAATGGGCCCTGATAATATCCAAGAATACCTCTTTAATAGCATGGAACATGACCTGTCAGGTCTATTAGAATCTCTGTTTAACCATAGCCTCCAGACAGGCTCAGTACATAAAGAATGGATAACTGCAATAGTTATCCCTATACACCAGGGGGACTTTCCACAGACCAAGGGGTCTACAGACCTGCAAGTCTCACTAGTCTCATGTGCAAGACCTTGGAAAGAATCATCATGGATTTGATAAACAATGACATAAGAAACCTACAGAAACTAAATCCTACCCAGTCTGATTTTGTCAAAGGCAGGTCATGCCAAGGCAAGTCATACCAACTTAGCCTGGAGGATTTCTTCAAGAAGGTCACTAAAGCTATGGACATGGACAAACCACTGTACACTGTTTACCTCAACCTGATAAGGTGATCTACAGAATACCTCACCTGAGCATATACCTCTCATATGTCCAGGTTTTCACAGAATGTCCTTATTTTTCCCTCATACTTTTGGTCTGTTTCTCATCAAAATTGTGATTTGTCAGGCAAATGACTGAGGATTGGGGTTACTAAATAATGACATACATTTGAGTTTTAGACTTAATATAATACAGAAAATGCAAGTTAATGCAAAGGCTCTTATTCTAGCAACCTTCCAAGTTTATAAGAGCAATATTCAAAATCTGTCCCTATTTTTGTGAATTTGTCCCACTATATTTTAGGCATTGTTTAGATTTCATGTGCTAAGATGTTGAGAGGTATGCTTGGTCATTGTAGATACATTGAAAAATTAGGCATAAACCCATACTTTTCCAAATGGATAGCCAGATGTGTCACAGATAGGACACAAGAAGTTAGGATACAGGGAATACACCTCCACGAAGAGGCCAGTCACTAGTAGTATCCCACATGGATCAATGTTGTAGCCTCTACCTTTTGGCATCTACTTCTCAGAAATCAAGGATGTCAAGGGCCTCTGGCTGACTATTTTTGCAGATGACTGAAAACTAGACATAGTCACCAAATCCCCAAAATACACAGATACCCTTCAAGAGGGCCTGACAAGAATAAACAACTGGTGCCAGAGCCATGGACTAAAATGTGAAAAGATATATAATAGTACCCTTTGGAAAAATGGCTAGCCCTGGAAATTATCACATTGACAATACATCCCTAAAATTAGGCCCAAAGGACAGGGATCTGGGAATGCATGTTGAAAGTAACCTGACCTTTGACAACCATGTGCCCACTATAGTAAGTAAATCATTCTACATTGCACAACTTGTAAGTAAGGATATGGCATGTAGGTCCAAGGAGGTAATGGCACTGATGTTTTCATGCTACTGTCTAATAATGTTATGTGAAAACCTCACTATTTTAAATACTAGAAAAATGTATCCAATGTTAACCTTTAAATTAGTTAACTGTTTCTTAATTTTTGTTTTACCAATAAGTCAACTATTGTCAGCTATATTTCTTTTCTTTTTTTTTTTTTGTATATGCTCTTTAAACTTACTCACATTACATTATTCAGATCTATATTCATGTTACTGAGGAGCTTTTGTCCCTGGGCCAACACTGAAAATGGGCTCTCAATGGCCCAGTGGACTATCCTAGTAAACAAAACACAAATAAATAAATAAATTGTTCAACTCTACTCAGCTCTCATCAGACTAGTCATCAAATGCAATGCACCCTTTAGCATATACCTGACCAGGCAATTGCAACAGCTTGAGAGATCACAACGGTTCCTTGCAAAAAGTATACTCGGAGTAAACAACAAGTCCTATGCAGATCATCTCAAAACCCTGTCCCTGTACTCAGTTGCCTACAGACTGCTGTGCAGCGAGCTATGTCTAGACTAAAGGCATCCACTAATCCTACACTGAAGGATCTGTTGCACAGCAATTAGCATTAGAAATACCTGATATAAGGACCTAAACTTCATCTGTGACATAAACAGAGGATATATTGGAGGGACAGGTATGTGTCTCAAAGATTACCTCTTCTCTGGAACAGGCTTCCCATCTATGTGAAACAAAGCTCATCCCTAACTATTTAAACATAAATTGGACCAACTGATAGGAAATTACAGATTTACCCCGGGTTTCGTATCCATGTCCCTAATGGACAGTTGCAGCCAGTGAACACCTGATGTGTACAAATCTATATCATAACTGTAAAAGTACTTGGGAATTGACACTTTAGGAATATTTTGGTAAATTCAGAGTAAGATTGGCTAGGCTTAAAATGGCCCTTATGCGAAAAGTTTAGTAACCGTCTAAGAAACTATGAACCTATATCTATCTGTCTATCTATCTATCTATATATATATATATATATATATATATATATATATATGTATATATATATATATATATATATATATATATATATATATATATATATATATATATATATATACATATATATATATATATATATATATATATATATATATATATACACACATACACATAAACACACACACACACACACACACACACACACACACAAGCACACACACATATATATATATATATATATATATATATATATATATATATATATATATATATAAAGGTTCATAGGTACTTACAAGGCTATTGTTCTGTAAGGATCTTAAAAAGCCTTAGTAGTTTTTTAACCCTTATATTTTGTATACAAATAACCCAGAGGTGAGCAGAACAGCTATATATTGGGTCATTTACTTGCCCATATCCATGAGAGATATGGGTGCTAATACTTGGGTGAATTTGTGGTTTCTCATCTATTCATCCAAATTCTGGTTGAATAGAGTAAGAGAAGTACTTTACTTTATGTGAAGTGGAAGGCAGTTTCATAGAAGAATTATACCTGTCCCTCCAACATGCTCTATTTATTGTGCAAAAGGCACTGAAATGCCTTGAATGGGCGCTCACATTACCACTGGACTTGCAAATGTGTAATTGGTCTGACAGGATAGGGTCTGTTGAGGCTGTATACTTATGGCAGAGGTTGGGACTGAGGACCAGGACAAGGCTTTGAGATGGAATGTATATTATTTGCAATTTACAACACTGATTTTTTTTTTTTTTTGTGAGAAAGCATTGTGGTGACTCCATTTATGACAAGTGTTTGACAGATACATACTGA
This sequence comes from Protopterus annectens, assembly GCF_019279795.1. NCBI lineage: Eukaryota > Metazoa > Chordata > Ceratodontiformes > Protopteridae > Protopterus > Protopterus annectens. Next base: position 1,760,038,724 of record NC_056739.1, read on the forward strand.
ATGGGACATTCAATGATTGACCTTCTGAGAGCTATGTAAAGTGGAATGATCACATCACTGGACCTGAACACCATACCTTTTGATATAAGCTGTGCAATGAAAAAGGACTTCCTTAGAATTGTTGACACTTGGTGAACAAAAGACAGTTTACTGTCTACATAGGTTCCCAGATCCCTGACTACCATATCAACTTTCAGGTTGTGACATCCCCTGCCTGGGCCAGTAATCCAGAAGCCTGAATCCTCACCACTAACACTGGAGAGGGACATTCACTTGGAACAAAAAAATTGGAGACACCCAGTATTTACAGATGCAGCTCTTTGCATCAAGCACAATTTCCCTCAAGAGCACACAGGGAACACACTCAGGTCAGGGTATGGATTTACCTGTCTCTTTTCAGGCCCCCAATAAGACTACACACTGGCACAGCTGTAGAGTTGAGTCCTCAGCTAAGTGTCCAGGTCAAGTCCTCCAGCACCCTCTGTTTGAAACAAGTGCTTTGTGTCCCTGCTCCAAGCAGCTGATACACACACTCTTGAGATTTGATTTTCACACACAAACACACACACACACACACACACACACACACACACACACACACACACACACACACACACACACACACACCAGCGAAAGGTTGGCACAAATTTACTGTCTATGCCTCCTTCTGTCCAGACTATAAGGTAGTTGCTGTCACCAGATGCTCCAAAGCCAGCAACTCTAAGGCTCTTACCAGGGTACCCAATTATGCTGAGTGAAATTAATATTAATACAAAAGATAGTGTTTAACCAATGCAGTAAGGATTTCAGGAGTCACCAAACAGATATAAGTACACTCAAAGATTAAAATAGTCTCTAAAGAATCAGTCACAATGAAAAGTTTAAATATATTTAATAATAAGTAATGAAAGAACATGAAAATACAGAGTATCTATTTACAATAAACACTAGAGTTTCAAACACAGGAAATATTAAAATAACCCAGATGAACAGATTCACACAGATACAGCAAAACAGTACTTAACTAATTTCACTATATTTTCCTGACTGATTTAAAGTATTACACTTCCCTGGTTCTCTTACTAGAGCAAGGCAAGATGAAGTACGTGAGAGGTATTTGTATGTCAGGTTTAAAAACAAACTGCTCTGAGACTTCAATCTCATCTAGTATTAAAATATCATTACAGAGCTGGCTTACAGAATGACATCACATCCGTCTGGTTGTATGACTTCTGGTTCCCATAATACCTCTTTGGCTAGAAGTTGCCAGGATCTAGCATGTATGTGTCAATAATAGACAAGCACACATAGAATTTGCTAAGATCTGTTGCAGCTTCTGGAAGTCATAAAACAATAAAACACTTCCACTCATCTTACAGGAGCTAATAAATCATTCTCTGGCACAGACATTTCATCTCTGGTTGCAGTCAGATCTGTAAAGTACAATCTTTATGGCCTAAATGAAGTAATTTAATGTCTTACTATTAGATGGCCTGAGATTAACCTCTTCTTTTCCAGTATCCTATTTACAACACTACAGTCTGATATAATGTATATTTCTTTTCTGTCCAGCAGGACACACTGTTGATTCACTTTTAACACAAGCAACTTTACAAATACAGTTTCAACACCAACATCTGTATAAATCAGTCTGATGTACAAATGACATATAATTCTTTACAAAATTCCAGCTAGCTGTGCTGGCATATGTTACACTTCCACTGCCCTACTTCTCCTGGCATAGCTGGACATACCTCATACTGTCACATATCTCCACCCTTTGAAGACTCAAGCTTGTTTTGCAAGTTACACTTGAGAAATATTGCTTGAGAGGAGTGATCCTGTCTGGGAATACATTAACCCATGCCCTGATTGAGAGACCATCTGCATTGACATTGGTAACCAAATACAGTGTTGCACTGTCATATCATATGCCTGCAACCCCTGGCTCCACCTTAATATCTTGACATTTTACTGGATGGCTCAATGTAGCCATAAGTCTTCCTGCCTCCCACTGCAAATACTTAGCACAAGGGCCTTCCTATTATGGTAAGGCTTCATCATGTTAATATGGTACAATTTGTGCCCCTGCCTTCTGCCTAGCAGGTCTACCATGTAGTTAACATCACTAACCTTCCTTATCATTTTGAAGGGTCCCTTCCTAGCTGTCTGCAGCTTATTGTGCCTGACAGGAATGCAAACCATAACCTGCTGTCCCACAGCATACTCTTGGGCTCGAGCATTCCTGTCATGTCAGTCATTTTTCTGCTGCTGGGCTCCTCGAAGGTTCTCCTGGGCCAAACGCATGAGCTCCCAAAGCTTTGTCCTGAGGTTTAGGATATATGCCACAACAGACTCCTTGTGGGATTCACACTCACCCTCCCACTCATCATTAATCAAATCTAAAGGTAATGCCCATACAGCAACTGAAAGGGTGAAAAATCTATGGATTCCTGGGGTACTTCTCTGCATGCAAACAGCAGATGGGGCAAATATTTGTTCCACTCTCTCTTGAACTTGTCTGCAAATGCCTGTAGCATGGTGTTTCATGTAGAGTTTAACCTCTCCACAAGGTCATTAGTCTGGGGTTGGTAGGGGGTGGTCTTTAGGTGTTGCATCCAACAGCACTTTCACAAGCCAACAGGTCTGACATGAAATTGGCACCTCTGTCAGTCAGTATTTCACTCAGGAAGCCTACCCTGCTGAAAATCTCTAACAAAGCATTTGCCACCTTCTCTGCCTTGATGGAGGACAAAGCCACAGCCTCAGGGCAGAGTAACTCTGTCTGATGGAAGGCTTCCTGACAGCGCCAGTCACTTCTGATAACCAGTGGGATCATCATGTAAAAAAATAGAAGCCAGCCCCAGAAATGGAGCCATAGATAATCTACTACCACCAGGATATACTTCTTTCCTGTGGAATTTGGGGTACTTAGAGGCTCCACAATATCAATAGCTACCCTCTGAAATGGCTCCTCAATCATAGACAAAGGCATCAAAGGAGCTCTGACCTTGTCTCCTGCCTTGCCTATGTTTTGGCACTGCTCACAGGTCCTGCAGTATCCTGTTTCATCCCTTGCAATCCCAGGCCAATAAAAGTTCTGCATCTCTTGGTATGCTTTCTGCCCACATAACCTGCAAAAAAAATGTCATGGGCTATGGCTAGATGTGCCAGATGGTAAACTCTGGGCACTACCAACTATTGTATTACCTCACCCTCTAGCCCTCCCTCAGGAGTCCACTCTCTCTACAGTAACCATTTGCTCCAGTATGCAGACTACCCTTTTCCTTGAGCATTAGGTGTCTCCCTAGCTACCTCCCTCAAGCCTCTTATTGTAGGGTCAGAGAGCTGAGCTTGTCTCAACTCTATCTTTGTGACATTTCCCAGGTCACTTTCCATAGGAAGTCTTGTATCATCTGACAGTGGTGCCTCACTGTCAGCCTGCGTACTACTACTCTCCTCTGCCCTTGCAGTCTGTCTGTCCAATGGAATATCAGTACCTCCAAACAAACAAAGTCAGGTAGTGAGATAAAGTGGACCACCACCAAATAGTAAAATGTCTAGATATCACAGCTTAAAACATTCATAAACTTCAGTAAAAGAGGTAAACATTTTCATGGAAAACAAACCTGCTTCTTCAGACCATATACAAAGTTATACAAACCACTTATATATATATATATATATATATATATATATATATATATATATATATATATATGTATTATATAATTCAAAGACATTCTCCAATGAAAACAATGTTCCATTCTAAAAACCAGCCCCCTGGAGCAAGGAACTGCCCAGTAAAGATGTGCTGTGTTAACATACCCCTTTAAAAACATGAATATTAAAACAGTGACATGTAAAACTTATCCGAACCAATAGTGTCATGAAAAAGGTATACACCTCTGTGACATTTAAATATTAATGTTTAAGAGGCCAAGGCTTAAGAACCGGCTTCAAAGACACATGAACATGAAAGAGGTGTGTACCTTTTTCATGGCACTATTGGTTCTGATAAGTTTTCCATATCACTCTTGTGGTCATTTATGAGAATAAAGAGCAGAGTAAGTTGGTCATCTCCTTGCACAGAGTACAAAACAGCCTATAGCAAGCTTGAGAGACACGTCATACACAAGCAGGTTGCATTAATGAAGTAAATTATTGTTAAATATGTGGCCAGGCCAGGAATAGGAGGGTCAAGTAGAGCACTTGCCCTGGTCAACCCATCTTGTGGGTCAGCCACACCTGCATTCCTTTTATATATGACTTTCCTATTGAGTAAATCAGTTAATCAAATTTCTCTCACTCATCCCACTTTACTCTTGTCCTGCCATGTACATATTCACATTTCAGAGGCATCCCAGCTAAGTGTAGTTACTTTAAAAAAAACATGTTAATGCTTTCATATAGGCTGCTGTAAGGACTGCAGGAAGCTGTGAGAGAGAGTGTCTGAGATTTAACAGTGATCAATGTGGGTCAGAAAAGATGCAGTGCATCCACAGTCTGCCTCAATCTAAAAAGCAAATTCATAGACAGTGTCATGATATAGCCCACAAATCCCCCCTTGACACCAGTTTAGTAAGTGACAATTAGGGGCTGCAGTATTACAGTCTGCACCAAAGACTATTAAATAATAAGTGAAGGTAAGTTGGCCTTAAGAGTATGTAGCAAATGTACACTTCTGCCTTAGGTAATAGACAAAAACACTCGCGCACACACACACACACACACACACACACACACACACACACACACACACACACACACACACACACACACACACACTGTCATACATGCCCAAATAAACATTACACTGTAGAGCTTTTGTTCTAGTTTATTTTTTCTCCCCTTTTGTCATTCTGACAGCTGTCTACATGACCCACACCCTTTACTGTGTCTACCAGTACTCCAAGTACCCCCAGTCGAATTCCCAAATTTATGGTCAGGGCCAGTGAAGAGCTTAACAGAAGATGGAGGGGGGGGGGGTTCTGTCCATCTTTAAACTACTTTTTTGGTATGATCTATTCTGTTTCTTCCTCCTTCCATTCCTCGCAGATCTCATCATGACAGCTAAAAGGTGGGCATGCTACTGGAACATGTGGCGCTCAGCCCCATCTCCACAGCAGCTCAGCCAAGTCTCCACCATGATTCTCCTTTTAGACCACACCTCCACTAACACCTCCCCCAACATCTTCCTGCGATCACTGTAGGAGAAGCCCCTGACATGGCCCAGCCTCCCATGGATGGAAACCCCCATCCCTCCCTGTCACTCCATCAGTTGCCCAAGCTGATAACTGATCATGGGTTGACTGGATTATAGTCACGATGCCAATGGTACACTGTACAGCTGTAGATCAAACTTGCAGTCAGAAGTTCCTTAGGATTTCAACCATCTGAGACTAAGGCCAGTGCTTCCTAGTGCAACGCTTCCAACAGCAATTGAAGTTTGTCCAAAATATTTTGAATGTAAGAGTTCCGTGCAGTATTTTCTGTTTTCATCAGTTTGAATGCAAAGTTTCCTATTGTCACAATCACAGCTCTGAAAGCAAATGCATTTTTGCATAGCTCACATTTTACATACTTATTTTACATACTGAAAGATTTATTGGAAGCAATAGCCACTGTTTATTGGTAAGTATGATTTTCTATGAAAAATATATTTACTTCAGCTTAATATAGCTTCCTGTATATTTTACTGAAACACAACTGCAGATTTCACTCAACCTGTCACACTCATCTTCTGTTACTTTTGTTTTTGCATAGTTCCACTTCTCCACAGATTGTTGTATACCAGAGATTATTACTTTAAATATTGGAGACCTCAAGGGCAAGACGTTCATATTATGTGGTGTATGTCTTTCTATAAGGCTGCCACAGTAAAGACCTCATTGTGGCTGTTTACACATTTAAGTCTTCCATAGCCTTATTAATAATTATTCATTAATAAGCAATGTAGCATTGTTTACAGATGGAAGGTACTTTAGAGTCAGAGATAGTGTGATTAATTAGGATAGATACAGGGAGAGCTAGAGAGTGAGCTGCTAGAAGAAGAAAAGTGGAAGGAATATTGTCAGCTGATGCTGAGCATGGTTTTAGTTTAGAGAGTAGAATTTGAATGTAACTAGTAGGTACAGGTTTGTGGAAGAAGGTATTTGAGGAGATAGTATTAGGAGTAGGTTCAGAAAAGTTAGAGATGTTAGTAGTAGAGGAGTTTGGGTTAGGGCTGAGTAGCTTAGATACTGAATCGATAAAATAGGTATTAATGATAGAGGCAGTTTCTTCAGATGTCTTGTCTGGGCATGGATTGGGGGAGCAAAGATTACCAGGATGTAATATTTGGTTAATAGAGTTCCAGAATTTTTTAGGATTTGATTTTAGGGCTGTGGGAGGCTGGTTATAGAAGTCCTTTTTATCTCTGTTTATGTGTTTTTTGTCATATTTCTGAGTTCTTTATATTTTTGCAAGTCTACAGGGAGCTTAGTTCATGACAATTTTTTCCATAATTTGTCTCTAGTTATCATAAGGGTACGAGTGGCTTTTGAAAGCCATGGAGATATGTTGGACTTAATTCGGACATTGCGAGGGATAGCAAGTGAGTCTAAGATGCTAAGAAAGGTGAAGTTGAAAGCTAGGACTGCTTCTTCTAATGGGAGTTGGATAAGGAATTTCCAATTTACTTTAGAGAAAAGGGCATTAAAAGTTTCTGGATGGAAGGTAAAGAGTTTGTGGCAAGTAATAAATCTAGGAGGTTTTGGGAAGTGGGGAGTGAACCTAAGCACTTTTATGTGAGAGTGATCACTCAGGGTTATGATATCTGGAAGGATTAAATACAAGTACCCAGTCAATAAGAGTACTAGATGTGTGAAAGTTCTTTGTATGAGTAGATAGGGAGAGCAGCTGTATAAAGCTATATAACTTAATATGAGTATTAGAGTTTGGATTACTGAGAGTTAGCCAGTTAATGTTGACATCCCTAAGGAGTATATTTTCATTGGTGATGTGTTGAGAAAAGTATGAAAGAATATTTTCGAGCAGAGGAATGTTGTCTCCTGGAGGAATATATATGGCTGCTACTGTGATAGTGGTGAGGTCATTGATTTTAAGGTTAGCTGTAAGTGGTTCAGCAGGAGAAAAGGATGAGATAGGTTTCATAATACTTGTAATGGTGAGGTGGTTGGAGTAGAGGATGGCTACGCCACCCCCATTTTTGTTTTGGTGATCTATGTGGAGTATATTATAACCAGGGGGGAGAATGTCTTTATCAAAGGTTTGGGGTTTTAGCCAAGTCTCTGTTAGGGTGATGACATCAGGGGTGTACATACCTCTCAACCTGAAAACATCAAAAATCTGGACAAGGCCCATGTAAAATAGGTACAAATCTGTACGCTGATTAACATATAATTTGCATGCATAATTAGGTAACCCGAACCACTCCAATGGAATTGTGGGATACCAACATTCAAACGCAAACCGAAGAACAGATAACCAAAATATGGCACCAGAGTCCCCCTGCAGCCATTCCAATGTCCCATTACCTGGTTATTTTGTCCTATTTACCATAAACACTATAATGTGCATACTGCTTTCCTTCTACAATATTTATTTGAATTCATTTAAAATTTTTATTTTACATTTTATAGCATATACACTACTAGACCTCTGCTAAACAAAGCAATACAGTCTCACAATGAAAATAGACTTAGCGTTATAACTTCTGTCTTTGAAAAGAAAAAACTAAGCCAGCAACTGGTGAGCCATGGAGAAAAGTAGTTTATTAGGACTACTAAAAACTACTTAAGACTTCATAAAAAGCTTAATTCAAACAGACCGGTTTCGGCCTGGGTTCAACCTGGCCTTCTTCAGTGTATTACAGAAAAAAGCATGCCAAGTACAAGAAGTCTTATATGGTAAAACAAAACATTTGATTGGCTGACAAAAGATATCACAGTCATTAAACTCATGAATATTCATAATGCGTTAGGTAATATTGAGACATCACAAAATATAATTCATAAATATTCATTAAGCCCTGGATTAAACAGGGCACCAAGTTTGGTTATCCATTTCTTTTCTTTTGTATCAAGTTTATTGTGCCAACCAGATTTATGAGTTCGATCACCAATGAGTTTGTCAATAATAATAAAATGAAATTTGGCTGTTTGGTGTTTAAGTGTGTGTTTATATAGAGCATTTGTGGTTCTTTTGCATTTGATGTCACTCAAGTGCTCTGACATACGTAACCTGAATGGCCTAGAGGTTTGACCAATATAAAAAGAATGGCAGCTACAGCAAGCCATATAAATAGCCCAGTCAGTGTTGCAGTTGGCAAAGAATCGAATGTCATATACTGTACTACTGTTTTTACTGCTGAATTCCTTTGATTTCAAAATATGTTTACAGTTAATGCAATGACCACAAGGGAAACAGCCAATAAGTTTGTCACCCATAATGGTGGTCTGATACAGCTGAGGTAGCATAGAATCAGAATGATGTTTATAATGATTGAAATGTGCTGCTAAGTTTTTTCCTTTTCTGAATGAAAAAGAACATACATTAGGAATTAACGTATTAATATTACCATCCGCCTTCAATATATTCCAAATGTCCTTAATGATGTCCATAAATCTATTAGTATTTCTGCCAAATGTTGTGGTGAAACGTAATATATTTTTAGACAAAGGTTTCTGCTTATATGTCAATAGATCTTGTCTGCATAAACCCAAAGCATGATTTTGGGCCATGGTGACATACCCTGAATTGTAGCCCCTATTTATGAATCTGCGGTATAGATCCTGAGAATGATGTTTAAAGCTGACCTCATCCGAGCAGTTACGTCTGATTCTAATAAACTGTGATTTGGGAATGTTTCTGGCTATATGTTTTGGATGATAGCTGGAGGCATGGAGTAAGGTGTTGTATTGGGGAAACTTCCTATATACTTCAGTATTCAAGGTATTATCCTGATTTCTTGTGATCAGAACATCCAAAAACGTTATGGAGTTCTGGTCCTGTGTAATAGTAAATTGTATTCCCCATTTATTGTCATTTAAATATTCCATAAATTCACTGAGATACTCAATGTCAGATCTCCACACCATCCAGCAATCATCCAAATATCTCCGCCAGATATCAATCTCAGGCAAAAACAAATTGTGATTATCATCATAAATCAGAATCTCCTCAATGTATGCCATAAATAGATCAGCATATATGGGGGCAAAAGATGCCCCCATTGCTGTACCTTTGATCTGTAAATAACATTCCTTATCATAAAAAAATACATTTTTTGTAAGTACGTGCTCGGTGAGATTAATCAAAAAAGTGTTAAAGCCAGGTTGATAGATATTTGACTTATGAAGCCAATATTCAATGGCATCAAGACCAGCCCAATGAGGGATATTGGTGTATAGTGAGCTTACATCTAGTGTACATAACCACCAGTTCCCCTCTATCTGCATGTCATTAACAATGCTTAAAAAATGGGTGGTGTCCTGTATCCTTGATCTAACACAAGAAAGTAAAGGTTTTAAATATCTGGTCAGAAATTCAGAAAGTGGCTCAGTAAGTGATCCTATACCCGATACAATGGGTCTACCTGGTGGATGTAGAGGATCCTTGTGTATCTTTGGCAGAAAATAGATGTATTGTCTAGCAGGATCAGTGATAGTTAAGTGGCTTAAAGTCTTAGTTGTTATTATCCCATTGTCAACCGCAGAATCTAAAAAGTTGTCAATTTGTTGTTTGAACATAAATGTGGGGTCCAGTGACATTTTGGTGTAATATCGAACATCACCCAATTGCTTGTGAGCTTCGATATCATAATCACTCCAGTTCATCACCACCACCGCCCCACCTTTGTCTGCATGAAGGATAACAAGTTCTTTATTTTGTGCTAGTTCCCTCAAACAAGACAATTCATTGTCAGTCATATTATTCGGCATGGGTAAACAAGTGTTAGACACAAAATGTAAATCACTAAGTACACTGCGTAAAAATAGGTTAACAGAAGGATGCATCGGAGGTATAAATGAGGAGGCATGATATTTGAAGATATCCATTTTTTGCTGTTGTTCTTCCCTCTTATCCTGAAAAAACAATTTTAGGTTAATAAGTCTACAAAATGCAAATAAATCCTGTGCAAAAGTGTCTTCAGGCACAAAAAAAACAGGTATAAAAGATAAACCTTTATTCAATAGAGATGTTTGTTCAGGTGTTATTACAGTACTAGAGACGTTACAGACATTATTAACCACAACATGATTTACTTGTTCGTTAAAACTTCCATAAGATTCTGTAGACTTGTAACCCTTCTTGTGTTTCCTGCCTCCTCTCTTCCCTCGATGTTGCCTAAAGGGGATGTGTAATTAGTACGTTTAGGTATGGGAGGCTCCATGGTGTGCTGTGTTTCCGTGTCAGTACCCGATGATGTATCATAATCAGTGGTATCAGTATGATTGCCACGTCCTTTCAAAATGGAACGTGGACGTTTCCTTTTAGAACTTGGTGTATTTCTATTGTGCAACTCTTGAAATCTGACATGTCTGATATATTTGAAGGGTTGCCCCCTCTCGTAGTCAGACTGATCACGAGAGAATTTTTTGAGTTTTCTTTCCTTTAGATGATTATCAAAATTTAACAAGTCTGAACTAAGTTTAGATAGTGATACAGAAAAAAATGTGTCATTCTGATACTGGTTACAATCTTCTATTATTTGTAACACCTTGGAGGTTTCTTTATCTATGGTCCTAGTGTAATATTTTGACAAAGATTCAACAAACTTCATAGAGCATTCTTGTTGAATGGATAACCATTCAGTAGTTAGAATATCATCAGGGTCAGATACTAGCGGTTGAATTTTGACCCTCAAACCCCTCGGACTAATGCCCTTAACCAAATACGCTTTAAGTAATTTAAGGTGCCAAACATAAGATCTAAGTGTTTTCATATTTTTGTTAAGATCACCAAATAGTTTTTCACATCGTTGTTCCGGCTTCATGGAACTAGTATTGGCTGAACTTTCAGAAACTTGGCCAATACCAAAAGGTGCAAGATCATCTCTATCGGATGATAAATCCAAAAATATCTTATTTAACTCCATCAGTAATGTAAAATCAGTAATATATAAGTATGAAAACAACCACGCCTGGTATTGAGGAAAAAATCAATCAATAATCGGACAATAATGGCAATATTTCGATTTGTGCAAGATTGTACAAACAATAGCCACGTCCAATACAGGACAATAATGGTATAAAAATTCCAATTCGAATAAATGAATACTGTGACAAACCAATGCACAGTACCAGACTTCTTGAACAGGTCAAATGTTGAGCACCCTAAATGTATCTATTTATAAAAAGGTTATTATACTAGTATAACCTGGGCAGTAATATATATATATATATATATAGTCCAAGAGATCCGAGAGACAAGACAACATCAAAAAAGTATAGTCATTAGACCCTGAATGATATAAACAGCCCAAGTAGAATGAACAGATTATACATGTTGTATCATCCAAAAAGATGTGCTTATGATACTTGGATCAAATATAGTCATTAATTTTCAAAAAACAATATAATTAAGGAATTTGTGTAGAGACCACTGAATAGTATCAGGATATACTGCAGATAGCCAACAAAGACGTTTGGCAAGAATATATTAATAATGTGTAACGAATATACTAGTTCAAAACATACTAGTATCCAAACATGAGTGAAAAATTCACATAAGCTTGGACACTATTGTTATTTCAACCTAAGCAATATTTAAAGCTGAATTCAAACTAATCTGCAGCATTTATAAAACACAAAAAAAACATATGCATATGATCCTGAAAAAAGTCATATTAGTGTGTACATGTAAAGCATGCTTCCAATATGATCCCAGTGGACTTATTAATATTCACTGACGAAAATAATAACCAACTGATATTAGACATTCATACAGTTCACATAAAGTAATTATATGAATGTGATTTGTATACATCACATAAAATCCTAACACTTTGGTTTGTATCCTGATGAAATAAACAAACAACAATTATAGCCAACAACTGTTGAACATGAATGTAGTTCAAAAAACGCTTTAACAGAAGTAATAATAGTTCCGAATATCTATAGGAATTGAGCTAAAGTGAAAAACATGAGTAATATCCAATAATGTCCAAAAAAAAGGAATGATATCCCTACTCGTAAATATAGTAAAGTTACAGAAAGAACATATTTATAAAGTTCGAGCACAGTAATCACATTCCCAATTCGAGGTCTGGTATCCAACGACCTAATAAATCCCACTGTCTGTTCCTGTATATGGCGATACTTCCAACGACAATGTAGTAAAATACATTACCAAACAAAACGATCGAAATGTCCCCCAAAGTGGCATAAATTCAATGGTCAAAATCGCGAGGAGACTTCAATTACATACGCCAGTTAGTATCACCAAATAATGATCAAAGTTCCCCAACCAGTAGAACACTTGGTACATCCAAAATAAACACTGCACCAAACAAATGAAAACAGTTAAATCCATTGATTAATGTATCCTCTCGAAGCATGAATGTTAGTAAGCGCCCACATCAACACAGCGCATATTTTACAGTTTCGCGTAGTTGTGGTAAACGACTCACCAGGAGATATTCTGATAACCAGTCGCTGCCCTTTACTAACTTCCAAAATGATGTAAAGAATAGACGATTAATCCAAACTTGAAAAGGATATCCAAAAATAATAAATAAACAAGTCAGCCATACAACGAAGACGAACACGCCAACACAGCACACCATAGATCCCCAGCAGGAAGAGTAGACACGTGTATCAGAAATAAGTTCCCCTGCACGTAGGAAGTTGTACGGCAAAACACAAGCCAATAAAGAAAAAACTAAGCCAGCAACTGGTGAGCCATGGAGAAAAGTAGTTTATTAGAACTACTAAAAACTACTTAAGACTTCATAAAAAGCTTAATTCAAACAGACCGGTTTCGGCCTGGGTTCAACCTGGCCTTCTTCAGTGTATTACAGAAAAAAGCATGCCAAGTACAAGAAGTCTTATATGGTAAAACAAAACATTTGATTGGCTGACAAAAGATATCACAGTCATTAAACTCATGAATATTCATAATGCATTAGGTAATATTGAGACATCACAAAATATAATTCATAAATATACATGTGTTCTTTGATACACCTTCCTGACAGTAATAAATTATATTCCTTGTATAATTGTTACAGTGAGTTTTAAATTTATTGTTGTGAACATTTTACAGTAAGCAATGAAACAAAATGCATGAACCAATATTTGAATAAACTACACAGTTCAGAACATTTCCATCATACATCTACAATCCACCAGTATCAGTAAATATGCACAATCTCTGCAGAAGTAAAAGTCACATAATTCCACATTAAGGAGATATGTAGCTAATGAAGAAGTTGCTGCTAGCAAACAACTTAATATTTCATGGTTTCATCTACAAACAACGTGCCTGTTGCCCTTGAGATATAAATTGCCTATGTTGCATAAAAAAAAATAAGCTAGTAATATTACAACAGGGAATGGATGGCATCATGGCAAACTGATAACAGGTCCATAATTACTAGCTATTTCTGCCAAAGAGGACATTCTCAGGACTGCAAAATACAGAGTACAGTATCAGCAATCTACATGCTGTGGGAGTAGAACCCACAGCCTTCTATATCAAAAGCAAGTATTCTACCCGTCGTACTACTAACAACAAAAACACACTTACTATAAGCAGCACTATACTTCTCTCCCCCTGAAGACCTATGCAGCATAAGAAATCTGGAAATAGCCAAAATTTATTGGGAAGGGGAAAAAAGTCCCAAACCAGGGACACATTTTAAACATTACTTGTATGATCATAGAAAAGTTGTTTGCTAGTATAAAATGTTTTGTGTTACCAACCATGCATTTCCTGAAAGACAGGAAGACTGAAACTTAAATGGCTATGATTATTTAGTGAATTCAGTTCTCACTGGATTTGCCAGAAAACAATAATTTAATGAGGAACAGACCAAATGTATGTATGAGCCAAACATTCCAGACAATCTCTCTCTCTCTCACACACTCACACACACACACACACACACACACACCCACACACACACCCACACACACACACACACACACACACACACACACACACACACACACACACACACACACACACATACTAAAATCTGCCTACAAGAAAATACCTTAAACTCCGTTGCTTAAATAACTCTGTTGCAGTACCCGCTTAGTAAATGGAGCTAAAAATACCTTTCTCCATTGCAGATAAGAGTACCCACTAGTACCCATGCTTAAACTCCCGTAAGTAAGCATGGAAATAACTACTCTGTTGCAAAATTCTGTTCACCAAGCAGAAAAAGCAAGCACAGAAATAACTCCACTAAACTCCCGTTCACAGAGAGTGAACTACATTAAAACAGATCTGTTGCAGGAAAAATGCTGCAGAAATAATTCATCTCTACTCCGTTCACCAGGCAGAAAAAGCAAGCACAGAAATAACTCCACTAAACTCCCATTCACGGTCGCAGAGAGTGAACTCCATTTAAACAGACAGTGAAACCTCAGCAAGCACAGAAATACCTCCACTAAAGTAAACAACACTAAACTGCCATTCGCGCTTGCAGAGAGTGAGCTCCATTTAAATAGACAGTGAAACCTCAGCAAGCACAAAAATACCTCCACTAAAGAAAACAAAGATACTCCGTCCGTTCACCAGGCAGAAAAAGCAAGCACAGAAATAACTCCACTAAACTCCCGTTCGCGCTTGCAGAGAGTGAACTCCATTTAAACAGACATACCTAGACTAAAGAAAACGAAAATAATCCGTCCATTCACCAGACAGAAATAACTCCTCTGATGCAGGAAAATGCTAGCGCCACTAAAGAAATGAAAATACTCTGTTCACCAAGCGGAACGAAAATTCTAACTCCAGAAAATACCTCTAAACTCCATTGCAGAACATACAAGCTTAGTAAGATAACTCCGTTCATGAGCTAAAAATATAAAATAACTCTACAGTACCCATTCTTAGTTGTTTCCTGCCCATGCTTGCAGCAGCAATTCCTTCTCAAGAAGCAATTAAGTTAGCAATCCTTCCCGCTCATGCTTGAACTCCATTTGAACAGACAGTTAACCAGCTAGAAATGTGTGCATGTGAGCCCTGAGCTGAATTCCGACAGGCTGATGGAGCTGACGTCATCACGCACGTGATGACATCAGCTCAAAAAGTGAAAGAAAAAAATTAAAACAAAAGTAGGAAAAAAATCGGAAATGAAGGGGTGCCACTCGGGAATCGTGGCACCCCATTATTTGGACCCCAAAACTCGGTAAAAACTGAGAAATTCGGAACAGTTGGGAGGTATGGGGGTGTAGAAGGTTATCCAGGCATGGATTTCACTAACTTTGTTTAGAATACTACGGGCGTTTATAGAGTAAAAGGAAATATGTTTGTTTGAAGAAGAATTTATTAAGTTGGGAGAGGTAGAGTTATGCATTGTGGGGTGATGGGTGGGCCCAGGATTTGGATGTATGTCTCCTAATAGAAGCAGGGCTACATGAAGGTGGTAAAGTTTACATTTAAGTGGGTTGTAGGTCAAGTACTTAGTCTTGGTTTTAGATGATAGATAGTGAGGGGGAGGAAGTTTGATTTTAGGCAGAGGGATGCTTACAGAAAAGATAGAGGAGGAGATTGTAATAGAGTACTGCAGAGATGAGAAACAGTTAGCATGGGGATTACTGGGATCTCTATGTACAGGTGGTAATGGAGTAGTAAAATATGTAAGAATGAGAAGGAGAAGTAATGGAGGCAAGAGGAAAAAAAGAGAGGGTTGCAATAGCCATGGCCTAAGGTGTGGAAGTAGGATTGGGATGGAGTGAGGAGTTGGTAAGGGACTAGGAAAAGTAAGTTGTTGGACCTGGTATAGAGCTGAAGTAAAATTTAAGTGAAACAAACTGTAGGGGGAGTAGGAGATATGTAGGAAGAAGGAGGATTTGCAGCAGACTAAACTATGAAGTGATAATTAGGGGAGGGTAAGGTGTTTAGAATGTTTTAGCAGACAGGAAGAGGTGGAGTTAGGGTGGAAGGGATTAGGTGGTAAGGTATAAAGGAAATGATATGGAGGGGTGGGAGGGTAGCAAAGTGAGCCTGAGCACAGCGAGGGCAAATGGAGCGGGATGGGCCAGGAAACGTTAGTCACCACAAGAAACAATCAGCCGGCCAGGTGGGAAACAGTAAGGAGCACACAGTGAGTAAGCAGGCAAGTAGAAGAGGTGGGGAGGTGCAGACAGAGAAGGAAGAGATGTTATAGCGAGGTATACACAGGTATTTGCAGTAAGACAAAAACAGTTAAAAGGAAACCACAAACAGAAAAACAAAAAGAGTATAGCTAACTAAGAGAGAGTTGACACTAGGGTGGTGACTAACTTATAGATGGCAAAGAGTAACAGAGGCAAGGTTTATAAACAGGTGAGTGTGGTGGTTGGGGGGTTCAGTGGTATGGAGGTATCCTGTACAGTAGACAAAGTAAGACTAATTTGTGGTATGAGCCTAGAACATACTTTTAGTGTAAACTGTCTTTACAATAGAGCAGAGGTGTGATTCCAAGAGTTGGAGCAGTATCAGTAAAGGCAGACACAATCTTGAGGGAAGAAACTTTGCTTTTAAAACTTTTAGTGTAAACTGTCTATATAATAGAGCACAGGCATAATTCCAGGAGTTGGAGCAGTATCAGTAAAGGTAAACACAGTCTTGAGGGAAGACACTTTGCTTTTAAAACTTTTAGTGTAAACTGGCTATACAATAGAACACGGGCGTAATTCCAGGAGTTGGAGCAGTATCAGTAAAGGTAGACGCAGTGTTGAGGGAAGACACTTTGTTTTTAAAACCAAAGTCCCACAAATAAGTTGCAACAGCATACAAAGCCCTTCCAAGTGAAGTAAATGCAGTTTACATGCTGAGTACAAGTGAAAAGCTGTTTACATCAGTAATATTAGGGACCTGCACACCACTGACATAAAGCCACAGAGTAGTAAGAAGAGGAAAACAATAATTATGATAAGAATAGCATACTTTGCAACACCTTCTGTCTTTTTAGTACCATGACCCACTTGCTGAATTTTTTTGTTTGTTAAAATTAGTCCCTTCACTAATAAATGATCATTTTCTTATATTTTAATAGCTCCCTCATATTTCTACTGGACAAAACACATATATGGTTTTCCACATCTGATTCACTAATAGTGCTCCCTACAGTGTGGCTATCCTTCATTGTGATTGTTGAATATTGACTAATGGCTAAAATTCTTTGCTTCAATAGTCAGTTCTTGATAGCAATCTTTATTGGGAGAAATTCCTACCATTCTCACTGTGGGATACTAAACATTATACAACGCTTCTCCCACTGTATAATGCAAACAGTTTCACATCCCCCTTCTATCTCTGCTAAAAATTTGTTGCATAACACACATCTCTTTCTAGGCTTATCTTTGGATTGCACCATACCCTGCCTTTTGTAAGTTTAGAAATACAGTCAGCCTTGGTTCTAATCCATCTCCAAAAGCATGTCATTGAACTCTTTATAAATATCCTCTAGACATTGCCTTCTTCCCACTCAAAGGTCATTGTATTTGCCTCAGATTCATACCCCTGCATACTGTCCACATTTCCCATTTCGTGGTCTATGATTATTTCTTCTCTTAATACAAAAGGATGGATACTGTTGGACATGCACCCTAGTGAAATAAATCTTTCAATAATTTTTCTGTAAAACTGCTTGAAACTCTCATCCTTCCCACCTTCATTATTACAAATCTTCACCAATCATCATGAAGTGAATGCAGCAAATTAGTGTAGCAAAAATGTCTTCTTCCTACATGAATAATGAGTTCAGGATTCCATTCTCTGTATATTAACCAAAGTAATCAAGTAAATGCATATTATTGGTTCACATCCAAACAAAACATAGCCAGCATGTAAATGCAAAGGCATATCGCCAAATGAAGTAGACATCCTACAAAAGGGCCTTACAGAAACAAATGCTTAGTGCCAGAGTCATGGACTCAAGCTCAATGCCAAAAAATGTATAGTTATCCCCTTTGGAAAAAACACGTATCCATAAACTACCACATAGGTGGCAATACCCTAAACACTAAAAGTGTGATGAGAGACTTAGGAACACAGGTGGACAGTGGTCTCACCTTCGATAACCACATCACCACAACAGTGAGGAAATCCTTCTATGTGGCACACCTCATCACAAAGGGATTTTCATCCAGAAAGAAGGAGGTCATTGTCTCACTGTACTCGTCCCTCATTAGACCCATTATAGAGTACAACACCCCATTTGGTATGTACCTCACAAAACGTCTGCAACAGTTGGAAAGGCCACCGAAATATCTCACTAAAAGAATCACAGGCCTAAAGCAGATGCCCTATGCTGACCATCTAAAAAAACTCCAGCTATACTCTGTTGCATATCGCCTACTAAGAGGTGACCTCTGCTTAACTTACAAGCATGGGCGGCTCATGCTATAGGACTGCGGGACTGCAGCCCCTCCACCTGTAAAATGGATTAAATAAATTCCCCATTCCCCCCACCATAGAACATATTAAAATAAAAATTATTGGACTCTGCGCATGCGTGCTTAGTTCCTGACTGCTGTTAGGCAGACCAGAACTCCAAGCACACTTGCTCAGGCATTCCAAGCTCCAGACTGCTCTGTTAGGCACTCTGGATAGGGAAGGCAGGAAACTCCGCCCTTCCAGCCCAGAGGTCTGTGCGGTGATGACTGCACAAACCGGAAGGTCACCGGACTGCATCGCCTGCGAGCTGGACCAATAGCAAGAGGCTCCAGCCTTCTCATATCTCGCGGGAGACCCAGTGGGGTGTGCGGCTCATTATGGAGGACTGATCGGGCTGCAGGATCACTACAGAGGAGCTGGTCTGAGGACAGGTGATCGCTGCGGAGGACGTAGCTGAGTACAGACAGGTAGAGTGTTTATGGAGGACAGAGAATCTGGTGTGTGTGCGTGTCTGTGTGTGTGTGTGTGTGTATGTGTGTCTGCTTGTGTGAAATGCCCCAGTTGCTTCATGGTGGTGGGTAGAGAATAAGGCTTGAACCCTGTACCTTGGGCCCAAGTGACAAGAGCCTGAATTCCCTACCCACCACCATTTGTAAAACATTTGCAGATATTTGCTACAATTTGTTCTGTTCCTCATAAAATCTGTGGTTTCTGTATTTTTTGTTACTTTACTTAACACAGCCAGTGGTGCAGTGGTAGCAGTGTTGCCTGACAGCTACAGGTTGTCTGGTTTGTTTCTTGGCAGGGTTGCCTTCTGTGTGGAGTCTGCATGTCCTCCCTGTGTTTGTGTGGGTTTGCTCTGGTGTCCTCAGTGGGTATTTGTCCCTATTTTTTGGACTGTATTCCCCCATTATTGGCTTCATCCAGGTATTTTGTGCTAAGGTTGAGAGCTATGGTGATAACTGAACTCACTGAATATGTTTGGGGGCTGTATTCCCCCATTATTGGCTTTGTTCAAGTGTTTTGTGCTAAGATGTTGACAGCTATGGTGAGAACTGAATTCACTAAATGGTAGCCATTTAAGTTTCAGTCTTCCTTTCTTTCATAAGAATAGATGATTTGGCATAGTGGTATATTGCTCTGGCTGTTTTGCACAGGGTCCTGGGTTCAATACTTAGTAGTGAAATGTATGGTGGTAACACAGCATTTTATTCTAGCAACTTTCCAGCATTTAACAACCAATGTTTAAAATGTGTCCCTGGTTTTTGGCTTTTGCCCCCCCCCCCCCACAAATAAATTTTGGCGTTTTCCAGATTTCTTGTGCTGCAAAGTTCAGAGATACAGCTGAGTGCCGAGTAGATTTTACAAGGAGCTGAGAGCTGCAGGGGAACAAAAGTTTAGTACTGCTTATGCCAAGTCTGCTTACATTGTAAATAGCACAGCAGGTAGTGTACTTGCTTTTGATGCAGAAGGGTGTGGGTTCTACTCCCACAGTAGATAGATCCACTGCTGATACTGTACTCTGTTGTAAAGGGGATGGATGCTGCAGTCTTCTTTGGCGAAGATACCTAGTAGCTATGAGCCTGTTATCAGTTTGCCATACATTCCCTATTGCGATATTACTAGCATTATCATTTTTTTAATGCAGCATAGGCAAATTTATTCCTCAAGGGCAACAGGCACTTTATTTGTAGATGAAACCATGACATATAAAGTTGTTTGCTAGTAGTAACCTCTTCATTAGTTAACAGATTTCTTTAATGTGGAATTATTTAGATGACTTTCACTTCTTCAGAGATCGTGCATATTTACTGATATTGGTGGACTGTAGAAGTTTGAGTAGACTTTTATGATGGAAATGTTTTGAATTGGGCAGATGTTCATCGTGTTACCCTGCTGCAGTCATCATACTTGGGTTATCCTGCCATCAGGCAGTCCTGCAGTCGGCCCGAATTCCAAAGTGTTGGTCAGGCATCGGTTGCTGTCGCTTCCTCCCTGACATCAGTGCACCAGGGGTATACAAGAGGCATCCGATGCCATTTTCTTCAGTCTTTCTTGCCGCACGGTGCCCGAAGCAGAAGCAGTTCGCAAGTGCCGGCCGGCCGACACCTGAGATTTTCGATTTGAATTTCAGTCCGAAGTCTTCAATAAAGCTAAGTATCCTGTTGGGGAACATTTTCTTGCCTCAGTCCGATGTCAGAAAAAGTTAACAATTGCATTTCTTGTGGGAAGCAAATACCTCATAAGGACTTCCATTCCTATTGTATTCCTTGCCTAGGCCTAGACCACGACGTCACAGGTTGTCAGTTTTGCGCTAGGTTTAATAAACAAACTATCAAACGCCATTTTGACTTCGCACGGCATTACTTTGGTAGGAAATTTAATTATATCATGCCGTCGGAGCAGCCGACGACTGCCACTCATAAAAAATGCAAGGATAAGGACAGGCAGCCTAGGAATAAGCCAGACACCGAGGCCTCAGCTGGGCCTGTAGCCGGTTCTCCGGTTTTCAGTGAGGCGCCTACGCAGCCCCTGACGACTGCAGAGCTGGAACCCCAGACAGTTGCGGATTCCCATGCGGAGTCTACTAGGCCGCAGCCTTCTACCGACACCAGAGCAGAACTAGACACCGGTGCAACGGAAACACCTTCGGTTGCTGAAGGTGTCTTCAGACCGACTACACTCACCATTAAATCTTATGCTAAACTTAAAACTCCTTTAAAACCAAAAAAAACTGTACATCAGTCTACAGTTCAAGGCCCCATGCCAAAGAAACAGATGCTTAAGATGGCTGAAGATTTGATTACCCTTATCAGGGGTTCCCATCCCCCTCCTGATAAAAGACCAAGACAAGAAGAGGATTATGCATCCTCTGACCAGGTTTCTCTCTCCTCAGATTCTTCTGAGGAACAGGATTACACTTTTCCACTTTATGAAGATTCTGATGCTGAAGACTCTATTCCCTCAGCATCTCCCCCTGAAGACTACTCCTTTGGGGAAACTTTACATACATGAGGGAACATTTCCACTGGGAAGGCCAGGATTACTCAGATTCTAAGAAAAGGCTCTGAGAGTTCCTTTTACTACCCCAGCACAGACCTCTTGCTATCCCTCCTGTTCTGGATACTGTGGATGATGTTTACTTGGAGTCTATTTTAAATCCATACTCTCTTCCTCCTGCTCCAACCAAACCAGACAGATACTACAGAGTACCTGACTCACACAAATTCCTTTATAAAAGCCCTGTAGCTGACCCAGAAACCATTTCCCAGGGTCCTAAGGGAGCTAAAGCTTCTATGGCTAAAAATCCTGTGCCCTCTGAAAGGGATTCCAGAGCCCTAGATAGATGGGGCAAGAAAATATACACCTCAGCTACTCTGGCTATGAGAGCATTAAATTGCCAGTTTCACATGTTGAAATATCAACAATTTCTAATGTCTCAGTTAAAACAAAAAATGAGCACACATTCAGAACTGCCTGAATTCAAAGAAGTGCAGGATCTGTTGCATGCAGCTGAACAGGTGGGCAAACATACTTTACAATGCGGATTTGACTCATTGGAAGCTTCTTGTAGAGCAGCTGTTACTGGCTCTGTCATACGTAGGCATGCTTGGTTAAAAGAACAAACCCTCCCTGACCATGTTAAAGCAAAATTATCGGATGCACCTTTACAGCAGGATGTATTATTTGGTGTCAAAGCAGAAGAGGTTTTAAAGAAAATGGAGGATAAGGCAAAGTCTATGCAAATGGTCAACAAAAAACTGGCCCTTTCCAGCTTCAGACAGATCGCAGAGGGGTAACTACAGATGCACAAGGGGCAGAGGTCAGTCACAGGGCCCTTACAAACCTCGCCAATGGGGTTCTGCTACCCAGAAAGGAGGAGAAAACAGGCCCCAAGCTAGCAGAAGACAAACACAATGACTCAGTCCTCAAACTACCAAGCAAATCTCTCCTGGCAACTCCCATGGGAGGAAAACTAGCATTTTTTGCAGACAACTGGCACATCATCACAAAAGACAAATGGGTTCTAAACATTGTCTGTCAAGGATACAGATTCCACTTTCATACCTTACCAAGGAACAAAGGAATGCCAAACCTGCCACCAAATCAATGGGCAGAGGCACAAAAACAAATTACAGCTCTCATGAACATGAGAGCCATTCAACAGGTACCTACACAGGAGCAAGGACAAGGATTTTACTCAAGACTCTTCCTAGTCTCAAGAAAGGACAAAGCATGGAGACGCATTCTGGATCTTTCAATTCTGAACACCTATCTGCAAGTACCAAAATTCAAGATGCTAACACTAGAGCAGCTTCTTCCCATGCTGGGCAAGAATGCTTGGCTAGTCACTTTGGACCTCAAGGAGGCATACCTGCATGTCCCCATCAGACAAAATTGCAGAAGATACCTCCGCTTCATTGCAGGTTCAAAGCATTATCAATTCTCTGCACTGCCCTTTGGCTTATCTGCTGCGCCCAGGGTCTTCACAAAATGCCTGGCACCAGTAATTGCATACTGCAGACAAAGAGAAATTTAAATATACCCATACCTGGATGACTGCTTTCTTCAAGCAGAAAGCAAAGACATTCTTTTAAAGCATCTGGCATTTGTCAAACACCTTCTAAGTTGCCTAGGGTACACAGTAAAGGAAAAGAAATCAAAGCTAGTGCCCTCACAAAACATAATATTCCTGGGTGCCAGCTTTAATACAACGGCCCAGATGGCTTATCTCATGCCAGACAAGCAACGACAGCTGTTTCAATATTTCAAAATAATGGCAACAAAGACCCAACTCCCTGCAAGAAAAATTCTGCAGGCCTTGGGATTCATGGCATCTTGCATACTGTTAATACCATTTGCAAAACTGCATATGAGGAAATTACAATGGTACCTGAAAAGTGTATGGACTCAGCACAGCCACAGCTTGGAAACAATGATACCACTCATTCCCTGCCTTCAACAGGAGTTTCTATGGTGGACACAGGCATGTCACCTCAACAAGGGTCAGCCTTTCACCTTACCCACAGCCAGGCAAACTATGCCAACAGATGCATCGGACTATGCCTGGGGAGTTCACATGGCAGGGCAGTGCATTCAGGGCAAATGGACTACAGATCAGAGGCATCTGCATATCAATCAAAAAGAAATGCTAGCAGTACAGAATGCCCTAACAGCTTTCAAGGATCTTCTACACCCAGGACAACTACTAATAAAGACGGACAATACCACAGTCATGTGGTACATAAGCAAGGGGGCACACATTCCTACCCTCTATGCAGGCAAGCAATGACCTTGTGGAACACTGCACTGTCTTACCAGGTTCAATTACAAGCACAATTCCTGCCAGGACAGAAAAACACATTGGCAGATGACCTAAGCAGAAACATCATGGATCCACACGAATGGAAACTAGATCCACAAGTATTTGCAATGATAGCTCAAAAATGGGGACGCCCAGACATAGATCTGTTTGCAAGCCCCCACAACCACCAACTTCAAAAATTTTGCACAAGGATCTTCCATCCACTAGCTTGGAAAGTGGACGCCCTCTCATTCAGTTGGAAAACATTAACAGTGTATGCCTTCCCTCCACTACCTCTTCTAGCAAAGGTACTGCTGAAAGTCAGATTAGAGAGACCACAAATGATACTCGTTGCACCAGACTGGCCACGCCAGCATTGGTACCCAATTTTGAGGAACATGGCCCAAGGCCCACCATGGATTTTGCCACAAATTCCTCACCTGCTCACCTAGCGAGATCATCAGATTCTACACAGCCAGCTCAAGACTTTAAAACTGGCTGCATGGCAAATTACCTAAACAACCAGCCAACACCTTTATCCAAAGCTGTTATGGATGTCATTCTGGAGGCCAGGAGACCCAGCACCAGGAAAACCTATTCAGACAAATGGAAAAGATTTTGCGCCTGGAACCAGGCTAAAGGCCTAAACCCCCTTGATCCAAACATCCCTCAGATTCTACAATATTTAACTGAGATGTTACACAAAGGACTTTCCTTTTCATCTATTAAGATCCACTCCTCAGCAATTTCAGCTCATTACAGCACGGATCCTCCTTTATTCTCACATCCACTCCTGAGACAGTTCCTCAGAGGGGCTAAGAACTTAAGACCACCAAGGAGAGCTCCAACACCTACTTGGGATCTCAACTTTGTTCTGGAAAAGCTTACACTACTGCCCTTTGAACCAGCTTTTTCTGCTGATTTAAAATTTCTTTCATGGAAAACTGCCCTACTACTAGCAATAACCTCAGCTAGAAGAGTCTCAGAGCTACAGGCACTAATGGCAGTGGAACCTTTCATCATTTTTCATCAAGACAGAGTATCTCTATGAACAAATCCTTTCTTTATGCCAAAGCTGGTATCCAGTGTGGCCCTAAACCAAACCATTCACTTGCCCACCTTCTTCCCAAATCCCCAGAACAAAGGAGAAAGACTCCTGCACTCTTTGGACATTCGCAGGCAATTACGTTACTACTTGGATAAAACTGACCAGCTTTTTGTAGCCTATGCTACAGGATCACAAGGAAAAGCTATCTCAAAACAGACCATTTCAAAATGGATAGGGCATTGCATATGTTTCTGTTACACACATCATGGGAAACCAGTACCTGCTAACATTAGGTCCCACTCCACCAGGGCTACAGCTACATCAGCAGCCTTTCTCAGGGGAGTGCCAACCAAGGATATTCTGGAAGCTGCTACTTGGAGTTCAGTGCACACCTTCACCAAACACTATCACTTACCTATATACTCTAAGACTAGAGCTGGTTTTGCCACTGCAGTTTTGCAATGCTTACTAGCTTCTTCTAACCCTGTCTGACTCCACCTCCCATCCTTAACTGTGGGATTCAACCCAAGTGTGATGACTGCAGCAGGGTAACATGATGAACATAGTACAGTTTTGTACCTACCATAAATGTAGATGTTCGAGTGTTCACCCTGCTGCAGTCCTGGTTACCCTCCCTCCATCCCCTCTGAACTAACTGAACTTATCTCTACCACCCTATCCTATACTACCTCTGTGGTGTATTTGCTTGTGCCTAAGGGTTTTGTTTTATTTATATATAGCTCTCTCTCTCTCTCTCTCTCTCTCTATATATATATATATATTTTTTTTGCCTACCTATTGGGGGCACCTGACATCTGGGGCAAGAAAAACTGAAGAAAATGGTGTCAGATGCCTCTTGTATACCCCTGGTGCACTGACGTCAGGGAGGAAGTGACAGCAACCGACGCCGGACCAAGACTTTGGAATTCGGGCCGACTGCAGGAACCGCCTAACGGCAGGATAACCCAAGTGTGATGACTGCAGCAGGGTGAACACTCGAACATCTACATTTATGGTAGGTACAAAACTGTACTTTTTGACATTATTGGTGCATGCATTTTGTTTCTTTGTTTACTGGAAAAATGTTCAAAACAATAAATTTAAAATGCCCTCTAACAACTGTACTGTATTGTACAAGGAATGTAATTTAATACAGTCAGGAGGGTGCATCAAAGAGCATGTGTATGTTTCGTGTTTAAGGGGCCTATGATTTGAAAACAGGCCAAAATTAATCTTTATCTGCCACTGGCAAAATGTATTTTCTTTGAATATGGGTTTCAATGCTGTTTCAATGAATGTGAGTTTCAAGGGCAGAGACGTTTTAATGCTAAGTCTGTTTTCATTGTGAGACTGCATTGCTTTGTTTAGCAGATATCTATTAGAGTTTATGCTGTAAAATATAAAATAAAACTTTCAAATGAAATCCGTATCATTGCAGAAGTAAAGCAGTATGCACATTACAGTGTTTATGACGAATGGGGCGAAATATCCAATGAATGGGACATTGGAATGGCTGCAGGGGGGACGCTCCATTCGACCAAGATTTTGTGAGGGGGGGAAGGGCAGCAAACTCAGACAGCCACGGCTGAACTATACCTCTCAACTGTCCAGAATTTTGCAGAATTAATAGATTTTTGCTTCTTATTTTTGGTTTGTTCCTCATAAAATTTGTGGTTTTCTGCCAGATCATTTAGGAATGAAGTCACTAAATATGACAGACATTGAGTTTCAGACGTCATAACCTTCAGAAAAATGCATGCTAAAGCAAGACCTGTTACTCTATCAACTGTCTTTTAAGTACTGTTTGTATGTTCCCCCAATATATTTGGCCTTATCCAGATTTCCTGCATTAAGAGGTATGTGCAAATAAATCGCTTTATAGAATTAAGAATATCCAAACCTCTCAACCGTCTCCAATTTTGGCTCAAAATGTTGCTCTCCCCCTAATAATCCCTCTGCAAAATGGCAATTTTGGAAGAAAACGTGGAGGGTTTACAATTATAAATAACTGTAATGATCAGAGTTATAGATTACTTTTATTTCAGAAATGCATGTAGATGCTCTTATTTTGTCAGCTGCTCAAGTTAACAGTACTAATTTTAAAAAGGTGTCCCTTCTTTGACAGGTTCCCAGCTGTATTGTGTGGCAATTTTATATTTTTGCATAACATATTTGGTCTGTTTTTCATAAAGTTGTGGTTTTCTGGCAAATTAGTAGCAAATCATTAAAGATTGAAGTTAGAAAATAATGGCAGACATTTGAGTTTCAGATTTCATACCCTTCAAAAATTCATACTAATGCAAGACCTACTACTACTCTATTATCTTTCTAAGTTTATAACAGCAATATTTAAAAATTGTCTTTATTTTTGGGCCTGTGTCCCACTTCTATGTATGGCTTTGTCCAGATTTCTTGCTCTGAGGTTGAGGGGTATGAGTGTCAGAGCCATCACCGTCAGCCAGAGACATTTCAAACTGTGACCTACTTGTTGCACCCCACTCCCCATTGTAGTGGCTCTGGATGTGTCCAAGCAAGGCAAGGAGCAGTTATGCAGTGTAAGTGTGCAGAGTATTCCCCCGTCCAAGGTAGACCACAAGTATGACCGTGGCTTTTCATCTGTACTTGATTTTGCAAAATGTTCTTGTTTTCTGTCATATTTTTATACTGTTGATTTATGCTTCTTATTATTCAGGAAATGCATGCTGTCACAGTGCCCTGTTGCTCTGTATTAAAGTAGCAATGCTTTAATGACCATCAGGTAAGCTTGTCGGAGATTGTAAGATGCAAGTAAGCTTTAATAAGCATACTGTTAAAGAATTACCAACATTGAAAGTCTTTTCAGTGTTGCCATGCAGAGAATATTTTCATAATTTAATAACGTATAAGCCTTAGGTATTGAAATGCATATGACAGTATTTGTAATAAAAGACAGGATTACAGCATTTTCAGAAGCTCATTACATTTGTTGGAGACCTGCAGTTATCTTTGCAGGCTTTACCCATAAACTAAACAGAATGCCACTCTATCATGTGTGGTCCATAACTTCTGCAGTAATACTTTAAGCAGTTTATCTTGAGCTTGTTTCTTGTTCGCTGTTCATTTTTTACTT
Source organism: Protopterus annectens (assembly GCF_019279795.1). Taxonomy (NCBI): domain Eukaryota; kingdom Metazoa; phylum Chordata; order Ceratodontiformes; family Protopteridae; genus Protopterus; species Protopterus annectens. The sequence goes on from NC_056739.1 coordinate 1,760,066,741, forward strand.
TGATCATGTGTTTTTCCATGAAACAAGTAGATAGTTGTCAGGCAGCAGGTCTTTTTTGGATAAGAAACATTTTTACAAGTGGGGGTATCGCAAAGATTGCTACTTTCAGCATGTTACTTGGTAATTTTATAAAGCTGAATATAAATTATAATTAGAACTGCAGTGCAAGGAGAAGTGGTTTGAGCTGAGTGCTGCTTGTTTTTTTTTATAGTTGATTTTGACTGGCATTCCAGTAATGTATTTAAAAAGCAATTTATTTTTTCATGCCTCACAACCTTTGTGTTTTCATCTTTAAGTAAGTTGTCATGTAGCCAATGCATTGAAATATTTTTTTCTTCTACACTTCATTTTGTCTTGATTGGACTCTCGTAATGACGGTTTGGCGCCTAGGACAGCGTGTTTAATTAAAGTTCCAGTTGTTGTGGTTTTGAGCATAGCTCCACCCCTTTCTAGTTGGTCATACCCCTTCCCATTAGCCCCACCCATTCAGCTATCTCCTGCAGCCCCCCTTTAATTTGAAGTCACAAGCCGCCATTGCTTACAAGGCCATGTCTAACCCTGATCTGTTGGACATACTCCACCTAAAGAAATCCCAATCCCTCAGAGCCATACGCTCCAGGGAACTAAACCTCATCATCACAATGAACAAGACATGTTGGAGGGACAGGTCCCTGACCCAGAGACTCCCCATACTCTGGAATAGACTGCCCATACATGTCAAGCAGAGTGCCTCTTTGGTCCTCTTCAAAAGGAACCTTGACAATTGGATGGGAGACAGGAAATTCACCCTGGGAATCACATCAGTCACCCTAATAGACAGAGGTCCAAGGAAGTAAGCATTGCGGGCATAAACAACCAGAGAATTGTTATGGCTAGGCGTGTATAGGCCCTAGGGCCGATAGCCTAGTACCAACCTATGAATAATATTGATAAACACTACAAACACTATATGGGCAACAGTAGTAGAAGTGAAAAAAGTTTATTTTCAAGCAGATATGCATTATGTTGTACAAAATAAATCTCACATTTTGTTTTGTCTTAATTGAAGTTACCATTTCATCTGCACAACTCTTGAGAAGTCCTCAAATATTTTTAATTCTGCATTTTAAAAAATGTTTATAGTGAAACCACAATAAAGTCTAACACTACAAAGCAATTCAGTAGTAAACTGTAAGCTATGAATCATGAAATTTGCCTTTTTCCTTACTCGGAGAGGAATAGCCAAGATGCCTGAAAAAGATAGTGTACCACATTCTTGTATGTTACAGGAGAAAAGGTCTTGAACATATCTGATATTCTGGACTTTCCTAAAAGGAGAAACCTAGGAAGTATTTCATATGTATTTATTAACCAGGGTAGAACACATATTCATATGGACCTTTTTCAGACTCACCCACCAACAAGTCCTGTCTAGTTAAATGCCTTGCTCAGAGTTACAAAATAGACAGATTACTGTAGATGTAACCAAGCCCTGTACCCTGGAGTACAGAAAGCACCTAATTAACAACTTACAGCTTTAATTCTTTGCACTGTCAGGCAGCTATTGTATACCTGGAAAAGAAATTAATTTGCTCATCATTCATTCTTTACCAAAAATAAGGGTTCAGTGAATGCCATTAATGCTTTTATTAGTGAACTAGAGAACAGAGCTAAAGACTAAGAATTTGGTGAACTGCATGATTCTTTAATAAACTAAAAAGGAGAGAACATAAAAATGGTGGAACAAGAGGTAGGGTTTTTAGAGAAGCAAACCTTACTTTATCAAAACTTGTGGATATCTGCTAGATGAGTGGTGAGCAGGTGATATTACAAGAACACAGTTAAAGGAAATAGGTGTAAAACAAAGTATGTGAGATATAATGTGATTCAGATAATGGCAACTGTAATGGTGACAAGAGATTCATGATGTGAACAGGAAATACGCCCCGGGATTCATAAGCTTCTGTGCAGGAATAGCTTATTCCTGCATGGAAATGACCGTTTAAGAGCAGCATGGCAGCACGCCATGCATAGTTATGAAGGCGAGCTGCCTCTGCTCCTAAACAGACATGGAGCATGGACAAGTGCAGGGGGTGTGTCTGAGAGCAGAGCTCTCACAATATACATGCCCCTGCACTCAAGAATTTCCATTCGGCAATTGTAATGAGCAAGAATGCTCATAGGGAGTTGTAGGGTTGCCAGCTTGTCAAATGCCCAAAGTGGGACATTTGTGGTACAAACGTCAGATTTATCAGGCCAAAACATACCCATGGCCAGTACAAAGGACAGAACATCATATCTTTGCCTAAATAAAAGCTTTTTCTTGTAGCAGTTTAGTTGCTTATTCTGTTTCTTATAACATGTAGGTGTTTCAGATACAGAATAACTGTTTTATGCAGCTATTACATAAAATATAGGAAATAAGTCATGTTGCAGGACAAAACACACCCACAGCCATTGCAAAGGTCAAAGACACACTTCCCAGGAAAACCCTATGCTAATAGCAACTGAAACATGCCAGAATGTCTGTCAAATGTGTAGATGCATGCAGAAATCCACAGCAATAAGTGAAACCTGTCCCTTCCTAGAGAAAATACTACTAGAAACTTTTTTTATCAAAACAGATTAAATTTAACTATAGCTGTGCAGGTTTGCCCATTGCTTAGCTATGCTTACTGTAGCTTAAATAGCACAAGAAGGTAAATAGAAAGATACATTCAGTAGAAGCAGTATTGCAATGGTCAGAGTGTTTGCTTTGCGAGCAGTCATTCCCGATTTGATCCCCACTGTAGTAAATTCCATTTTCCATGTGAAAGCAATTTACGAAAATTTTTTTGCTGTATAACCTACTAAATAACATATATTTGTGAACTGGAGTACTGCATTAAGTGCAGATGTGAGGTGTCATTGTAATAATGTGGTAAAATCCACATATAAACACAAGTGCCCCATACAGTATACGTACACATGAATCAAGGATACTAAACAAAGTTATAATGTGTAATGAATGATAAATCCATGCCATACAGGAAATAGTGTAAAAAATGTATAAAGTGTCCAAATCTACCACTTTCTGAAGACCCACATTTCATTTCTTTCTAAATTAGTGTGGGGGTAAGCGGGAGTAAGCACTTTTAAGGAGCAGTAAGCGGGTTTAAGCCTGTTTGCGTGGGGGTAAGCAATGTCTACACAGGTTAAGCAATTTAGAGGCTGAGTGTAAGAATCTTTAACCAGAAGTTAGCATTGCTTACCGTCGCGCAAACCCACTTACAACTGCTTAAAAGTGCCTTAATCAATCTGTATCCAACAGCCCTTGTTCTGCCCAGCAACAAAATAAATAACCTTTGCAAGTATCGAAACTAGGACCCTGCATACCATAGCCAAAGGGATTTACCACTAAGCCATATCAGATATAAATAGCTCTGGTGTTTTCTCA
>NC_056739.1:1760075155-1760082655 GCF_019279795.1 Protopterus annectens
AGTATGGTGTTTATTCAGGTTTGCCAATACAGTGGTCATGTTATGGCCATGGTATATTCCATGCAACATTTAACACACCTACCCATAATGCATGCTCTACCTGTTCTCGTATTGTTGCTGTTAACTGCACTGCATCACAATGGTCACCATGGTGGCATATCTGAAGGGTATGTAAGAGGCCTCCAATATAACTAACAACCTGTCATTGCAAGATGCGTGCAAAGAGATGAACATAATGGTCGGACAAATGGCCTGCAGTAGGGACATGTCTGAAACATCACCCTTATACAGTGCTACAGCAGTGTATATACCACTATTACAATGGCAACTGTTACAGATCTACACTACGGCATATCACAATACTGCATTCCACAACCCTTACAACCTGCAATGTGGTCCTAACATGAGCAATGAATGTGTAATATGGAATCCAATATGGAATCCTATGTTAGGACAGCAAATATGGGGAATACATGCCCTCAGAAATACTGGAAGCATATGTGTGCATACACTCTAGATAACATATCGTGGAAGCAACTTTTGAGGTACTGACAGCATGCATTTTGAATTAATATGGAGCTTCCAGTAAGTACAGGTCCTCAATATCACACCAAAAAATGGTCTGCTGTCCAACACATTTGGACATCAAATGTGCCCACTTACCTGCAACAGAGGCAGCCATGGCTTGCACACATCTTGCAGGCCATGGAATGGATCCCATGCCTAACAGGTAGCATCCAGGAGTTGGACATGTAGCCTTACCTCACCATTGCACATACCATGGCAAACAGTACAGACAATCATATATGGGGCGAGGATGTATGGGACAGGATTAATGTAGAAAATAAACAGATGGCCATCCAAGACAGATGGCGACACATGTTGCAAACTGGTCATGCAGGATGCCTAGTAACATGCCACAACACTGACAGAGTTGCAGGAATGTCTAGTAAGTACTGGCTGTGCAGTACCTGTGTCGGCAATTGCCTAGACTCTGCATTAGTGTGGCCCATGTGTTAGGGTAATCAGATGGGACAGTTGTACTACAGGAAACATCAGCCAGGCCTCTCTTCAGGTAGCATATGTATAACAGCAAAAGTCCCCCAAAGTCATGCGTTGCAATGTGTACTGGTGTACCAAGGCGACATTGGAATCCTACAGACAGTATCAATTAAGATACATGTGCTGCACACCAACACCTCACCCCACCTCAGGCCCACCATCCCCATCTGTACCTTGCTGGTGCCACTGTACACCTGTATGTTTGCCATTCATTAACAGGGACTAGGCCGGTACACACAGTGTTTAGAGTTTGGGACACTGCAAAATGAAACATGTGTAGGCCATTGTTGTCAAGCATCTGCAACAAGGCTGAAGATGGGGAGAGGGAATCATCCTGAAACACAACAGTGCACTGAAGCAGAGATTCAAAGCTTGCTAAGAATGTGTGTATCTGCACACAGTCAAGGTCATGAATTGTGTCAGACATAGCCCTGACTCCACAGCAATAGTGACGGCACTGTGTGACCTCCAAGGGCTGTGCACATGAGTTGACTTTGCAATCATGAAGAGTTGGGGGACATTTGTAGGGCAGAGTGACCAAATACTGGCAAATGCAGATGACCCATGTTAGTATACTCCTTCCAGGAATAGTGACTGCTGTAGTACACGTAAGAGTTGGTGCAACAAACCATCATGATAAGGGTGTGCGCACATATGCACCCACAAATTGTATGCATCTCAGTCAGCATCTGCACAACTAATAAATTAGTTTAATACTGCATTTCATTGCACAGGTCATATGTCACATATCAGGTTCATGTAATGTTAACATATGCAGTAATGTGGCCCCATGGAATATCAGGGAAGAGGGTGCCATATCAATAAGGGTGTGTACACTCCCCATAGCCACAGTGAGGTTTGAAGGCTGTCAGTGTAATTATATTTTATTGGCCATACATGCACCGCTGATGATGAGATCTGTAAATCAGACATCAGGCATTCACAAATGACATCTGTCCACATATCATCCCAGGTATGTGTCAGACAAACATATGAGGGCCGTGAGCAGCAGAGCAAACATAACTGACACACACTTACCCATTCACAATGGTGTGTACACCTGTGAGGTATGGTGCACAATACATACCAGGGTGCCAAACAAGTACACAGCAATACTGTGTACATCGGTGCAATGTGTTCCAGGGGAAGGGGCATCACCTACTAACACAACCCATGCATCACAGAGATGTATAATGTTGGTAAAAGGGATTGACTATAGCTGCACTACATGCTGTTAAGTGCCATATGCCATGCATGTTGACAGATGGGTAATGAGAGGCCTGTGTATAATATCATTGTGCAACCTCACCTGTAAGTGTGTGTGTGTGTGTGTGTGGGGGGGTTAATTTGTCTGAAAGTGCTATATGGTGGAGTGAAGGGGGATTGATGTATGTAGAAAGTGTGTGTGTGTGTGTGTGTGTGTGTGTGTGTGTGTGTGTGTGTGTGTGTGTGTGTGTATGTATCCATGTATGCACTTGTGTGGGTGTGGGGTTATTCATACCTCTCAACTTCCCTTAGAAATCGTGCAGTACATGGACATGGACAGACACATTAGACACCAGGAATACTTTTCTGAAATGTAATCTCAGGACAGCTGATAGCATAATAAAATCTGCAGCATGAAAGATGCATTGGGAGGGAAAAGTGGACACCAGGGATACTTTTTTAATTGCAATCAGCAGAAAGATGAAAGAATACCCATGTATGCAGCACTAAAGATGCATTGGGGAATGACTAGACAACATCAGAGAGTGTTTCCAATATTACTGTAGTCCACATAAAAAGTTAATAGAGCAACAGATCTTGCATCTACTGAGCAATAGTTAAGTATGACACTCCAGTGCATGACATTATTGACTGACTGTAGTAGCCCATAAAATATGGGGGGCCATGTTCAAGATATCTGGACAAAACCAGGGTGAAGACTTGATGACATCATGGAGTTTTTGAAAAAAAATGACTCCAATTAAGTTAAAGAGTTAATAGAGTAACAGGTCACGTTTTGTGATCACTTTTCTGAGCAATTAGAAGAGTGATACATTAATGATTGGTATTATTGACTAATTATTCAAGACTGATGCAGGATGGGGAAAATAAGAGACAAAACTAGGGACATTCTGTAAACTCAGGGACAGGTAAGTAGTATGGTGGAATGTCAGTGTGTGTGTGTGTGTGTGTGTGTGTGTGTGTGTGTGTGTGTGTGTGTGTGTGTGTGTGTGTGTGTACTGTTAAGCAATGACGTACAGGTCCTAAAGTGCGTTTTTTGTTTTCCCCTCACAGGTGGCAAGGTGGGGCAGGGTCCCGCCTGCAGACAATTTGATGTTGGTGTCCATAGAGACACTGAAAATGATGATAGGTATGTTGAGGCAAAGGCGGGGTTGTCAGGGACTGAAGCTGCATCATTGTTTGACATCCCACTGTTATCCACCTCATCCCCACACACAGTCACATTGCCTATACATCCCCCATCACAAGTGGCCATAGCTGAGGGACAGTTGGCGGTTGGTAGTTTGGGACAGGACAGTGTGGTATCTATAGCACATGTGTCTGGACACAGCAGTCATAGCCAGATATCTGGCAGGGTACCACATAGGCAGATGTACAGGGGTGCTCGTTGGAGTGCTGATGGTCATCGTGCCCCTGGCAGAAGTGCCACATCTGGTACCACCAGTAGCATGTTTCAGGCCATCATGGAGGCGCAGGCATGTATGGAACGGTACACCAGACAGGCTCTGAGGCTGCAGAGGGCTACTCATTCAGCTGTTACTAACAACATTCATGATCTTTCAGGTGCCCTCCGTTATTTTTCAGAGGTCATGGATAGATGGTTGGGTGAGATGGTGGGAATCCTCGACTGTGCAATGTCTGTACTTGAGCATATGGTGGGAGTGGTATGATGGCCACATGGACATAGGCCAGCAACACCAACAGCTGGAGGTCGACATGGACATGCAGAACACAGAGCCGCTCCTGCAGTGCCAGTACCAGCCCCAGCACTGCAGGAGGGGTGCTGTCCACACCACACCACAGCAGGCCACATGCACGTGGCCCTGGCCAGTCCCAAGAGGGACCCAGATCCAGCGGACATATGTCATCATCAGGGGAGATTACTGTATTGTGGATTTACCTGGTGGTGCCCGTTGAACACTTGACTGGCACAAATCTCGTGTCTGTGGCTGGAGAAGGTGAACTACACACCCTGCAAGGTATGGTCTGCAGCTGTCCAATAAACCCCTGTATAGGGCAGCCACATGACAGAACTGTGTGCACGCATACACACACACAATACCAACACAGCTAGGGCAATCCCATACCTACACAAACCACATCAAAACAGCCAAATTAATAAAAAAACTCCTCACTCACACACATGGTGTCAAATGTATGGCTCAGCCTAGGTCTCTGGCAAACCAACAACAAACCCTGTGCATATGATGACACCTGTGCCACATCCCTGTCATCCATAACATCGATGCAGGGACAAGCTAATATGGTTCTGATGCACAGGGTGACTGTACTACAGTGTACCAATGTAATGTTGTGTAACATGTTGTCAGCAGAAAATTTTAATGCTTACATGTTAGAAGTGCAGCTGTCCAGCCATGATGCATTATAGCTGTTATGAAAACTGATTGATTGTGGTCTCCATAATGTATTCCGTTTGTGTTGTGGGTGCTCTTGTGTCAGCAGGATGATGGTCTGCTGTTGTATCCTACAAGGGATAATGCACTGTGGTGACACCTTGGCTGTGCCATATCCTGGGTACAGGTGAACATAAGTCACAGGTCTGTATAACAGTTACTGCATGTGCCACATGGCCAACAGGTCTGGGGGTGGTGTATACAGGTGAGTGCATGGTGGTTGATGTCGGCAGCCCTTCTACAGTGGACAAAAGTAAGTGTACTGGGTGGTACACACCACATGTTTGTGTATAACACACACAGAGGCTTTGGTGTTGATGCAATACACAGAGAATACTGTACACATGGATGTATGTACCTGTGCAAGGAACCCATTTTAGCCTATGTAATTCCACCAAGACAGAATAGGCACAACAACACATTGGGAATAAGCAATCTGCTAGTTTAATGTCATTGACAATGGTACTGGCAGGGTATATGTCCCCTTCCCCAATGCAGTGCAATCCATAACTCAGTAAACATAGGTTTGCTGGTGTGGATGGCACAGCCCTACCCTTTGGAGGGTGAGAGGTGCTGTAGAACCACAGATAGTGTGATAGACAACTACTTAACCTATTAACATGCACTGTACAGTATTACAGCCAGCTAAGAAGGGGGATACACTCAACAGTAACTGCAATGATAGTGGCTTTGTCCACAAGAGCCACGCCCAGCTATATATACCAGCTCCAGTATCGTTGTACACCTATACAGTGGGGAAGAGGGCATTTACGCATCTACCACTAGTTGTAATGTACAGGCCTGGGGATGTTCTTCACGTAACATGTAACCTGGAACAAACCTCATCCTAAAAGCTGTGTGGTGTGTGCAATTAAGGCCACACACATCAGTAGCACTACAAACCACATAGTATGTCATACTGTCATATAGACTTTGACAAACACATAACAGTCATACACATATCTGAGAGTCCTGGGCTTAACAGTGCTAACTACCTTGTCAGTGTGTCCATTCTGTTACAGATAAGTTGCACACAGCACATGCATAACTGGGCTGGATAGTGTTAGTTACCTGTATGGTTGATGGTGACAGTGGTCCCCATAGAGTAGAACATGGGACATGTACTAGGGGTACCATGGTGTAAAGGCAGTATAGCCAGCACCCACACCCCACAGTGAATATTGTGTGCACTGAAACCCATGATAACACTCTGACATACCCACCATCACACATTGAGCAGGACTGCAATACAACCCCTTGTCTATCCCATGAGTCTTACTACAGGGGTATGCATCTAATGCACATGCCACAGGGATAGTAGTGTGATGCATTGTCATGGCTCTCCTACGGTCAGCAACATCACTATCCCTAATACTGTGTGGCAAGGTGTATTGTATTAGGAGAATGTGGCCTCAGAATGTTGTATTCTACAAATAAACACACATGCACACATACACACACTTGCCAGAACTCAGAGGGGATCCCATGCCTATCAACCCATTTATACAACAGTGTTGTGCTGGTACTGCAAGCCCCAGGTAGTCTTTAGGGTGAAGAGTGTAACAAGGTACCTGTAATGTCCGGTAAAGCAGCAGCCACATCTAACTATGGCAATGGAGGGTGTGGCGGGTGTGAAGGGCCTCAGGATATTATCAGCTATAGGTCTATAAAGACACAGACACTGTTATTCTCAGTAATGCACATGTACATATTTGTCAGTACTGGGGGTCCATCGGTGCAAGTGTTCATAGGTGTGTACCAGGCTATTGTCCATGGAGAGATCAGAATTGTAGGGGATGTGTGTACAGTGGTATCATGCCACCTGCCATGTGCCAGCAGGCCATCTATCAACAGATACCACAGGGTGATCCTCAGGGTGAGAGTTACATGCAATATCCAATCATTTGGGTGCCTCTTGCAGAGGGCCATTGAGGTGCTCCAGTTGACATGTATGCAACAGGTATTACATAACATGGTCAGTGTCTGTCTTGGAAACCTGTACACAAGCATGTTCTGTTGACTATATTTTTTTTTTTGTGCTTTTTTTTTTTTTTTTTGTTTTTTTTTTTTTTCTCTATATATAGAGCAATATATATATTTGTGAAACAAATATATATATATATATATATATATATATATATATATATATATATATATATATATATATATATGTAGATATATATAAGAGAACACAACAACATATATATGACCAGGATGGTATCAATAAGATATCATGAACAGTCTGTCTACCATAGAGAAATGGTAGAATGAAGCAATAAACATTCCAATCATATACATACACACACACATATATATATATATATATATATATATATATATATATATATATATATATATATATATATATATCACACATATATATGCAATAATAATATTATATTTATTATATATATATATATATATATATATATATATATATATATATATATATATATATATATATATACACACATTACACATTATTACATACATATGTATACACACATATACATAGTACTATGTATAGATATGTACAGGAAGATATATATTTACAGGTGGTGGCAAAGTATACAGTATTGAATAACCAGTATTCCTACAGTTGCACAATTCTTAATAATAGACAGTGTTTGATTCTCTTACAAAAAAGACAGTTATGTAATGAAACATATACCCACAGAGAAGTCAAAGGATATGACACCACACTGATTTGCATATAAAAGAAAATGTTTATTTGTGTACTATTTCAGTTGTATATGCCATGCCATATAGCTGTTAGGTGTTTGAAATACATACTAAC
>NC_056739.1:1760085155-1760177655 GCF_019279795.1 Protopterus annectens
CAGTATACAGGGCGGTATATGACACATGTGGTGGGTAAACACCTTGGATGGGGAGTGTTGTTTGGAATGTGGAAGCCCATGAGCCCCCATATGGAAACCATGGGACCAAGTCCCCACCCATGGGCAGTCACAACAGCATCTTCATGACCCTGAAGGTTCCTGGACTGGGGGCTGAGCAGAAGGAGCATGCGGACCCTGTGATTCTGTACTGAGGGCCTCAAGGTGCTGTAGCACATCCCCCAAGTCACTGTGGAGCTCCCTATGCACCAGACCCTGGACCTGACTTTGAGTGACAGGATCCTGTCTGTGTGTGCTCCCTGGGGGGGCGAACACCATCTCCTAAGGTGGCTCCACCTGAAGGTAGTGCAGGACCAGTAAATGATGAGGTCCCAGGGTGTGTACCAGATGTGATGTGGCCTGGTAATATTGCCAGATGAGGTAGAAAAAGTGGTTCTGCTGGCAACTGTCTTCCCAAACATGCTATTGTGTCACTGTTTTAGAACATATGTGGGTAGTAATAGTCCACATATTCCAGGATTATGTCTAACAGCATGCATATATATCCCCATTAACACAAAACAACAGATGTGCAGCAGTCACATAGAAAACTGAACACTTGCATATATGGAACCATAGTGGCCCTTACAATGGCATGCAGGTGACATTGTTCATAACATGACTACAAACACATTGCACAAATTGTTGCAGAATACATTTATGTCCCAACAGTAGGTCTGCTGTAGACATACCCATTGAGTTTTGTGAGCAGATTGTTGTTGCAGTTATGGTGAGGGGGAGACAGAGATGTGTATTAACAACTATTATCTCCTTGCAGTATGAGGTCCTCATATCTGTTTCCCTCTTTATGTCTTTCAGGCAATGTCACTGGAGAGACTTCTGATTTACACACCCAGGAGAATGAAGTCAACATCACATACCTAGTGCAGCACTAGCCCACCCTATTTGGGCGTACAGCCCATGATCTGCAGGAGAGGACTGCCCTGTGGAACAATCTTGTACACAGGGTAAACAATGTTGGCCTGCCTAACTGCAGTTATGAGCAGGTCCAACACCTCTGCACTGATCTACTCTGCTGTGCCCATCGGCATGCTGCTGCAGTTAGGGGGGACTAGCTTTCAATGGGGGAGGTCATGCCATCCAGCCCCGACACATGTTGAGAAGTTCCTCGCTAGCCTTGGGGCACCTGCCCGGGCACAAACACAAGACATGGTGGAGAGCATAGTGGAGGTGGGTGCTACCCACACAATGGCTGGGGACCATGCAGGTAAGGCCACAGGGCACATCAGTAGACCACTGTTGTGTATCCATCAGTATCTGTAGAGTTTAATCATGAATATATGAGACAAACATATATAGTATGTTGCTGCATTGTAGTAATAAACAGATATGCGTAATCTGTAGTATTGTGGGTTTGTACTGTTGATGTACTGTAATGCTGCTCCCACCCTGTAGCAATGCCACAGGTGTGGCTACTGACATCACATCTCTCACACAACTATGTAGGTCCCTCTGGTATATCTCCGGGGCAGCAGCCTGTAGCTGGTGAGTATGGTGTTTATTCAGGTTTGCCAATACAGTGGTCATGTTATGGCCATGGTATATTCCATGCAACATTTAACACACCTACCCATAATGCATGCTCTACCTGTTCTCGTATTGTTGCTGTTAACTGCACTGCATCACAATGGTCACCATGGTGGCATATCTGAAGGGTATGTAAGAGGCCTCCAATATAACTAACAACCTGTCATTGCAAGATGCGTGCAAAGAGATGAACATAATGGTCGGACAAATGGCCTGCAGTAGGGACATGTCTGAAACATCACCCTTATACAGTGCTACAGCAGTGTATATACCACTATTACAATGGCAACTGTTACAGATCTACACTACGGCATATCACAATACTGCATTCCACAACCCTTACAACCTGCAATGTGGTCCTAACATGAGCAATGAATGTGTAATATGGAATCCAATATGGAATCCTATGTTAGGACAGCAAATATAGAATACATGCCCTCAGAAATACTGGAAGCATATGTGTGCATACACTCTAGATAACATATCGTGGAAGCAACTTTTGAGGTACTGACAGCATGCATTTTGAATTAATATGGAGCTTCCAGTAAGTACAGGTCCTCAATATCACACCAAAAAATGGTCTGCTGTCCAACACATTTGGACATCAAATGTGCCCACTTACCTGCAACAGAGGCAGCCATGGCTTGCACACATCTTGCAGGCCATGGAATGGATCCCATGCCTAACAGGTAGCATCCAGGAGTTGGACATGTAGCCATACCTCACCATTGCACATACCATGGCAAACAGTACAGACAATCATATATGGCGAGGATGTATGGGACAGGATTAATGTAGAAAATAAACAGATGGCCATCCACGACAGATGATGACACATGTTGTAAACTGGTCATGCAGGTTGCATAGTAACATGCCGCAACACTGAGGGAGTTGAAGAAATGTCTAGCAAGTACTGGCTGTGCAGTACCTGTGTCGGCAATCACCTAGACTCTGCATAAGTGTGACCCATATGTTAGTGTAATCAGATGGGACAGTTGTTCCATAGGAAACATCAGCCAGGTCTCTCTGCAGGTAGCATATGCATAACATCAAAAGTCCCCCAAAGTCATGCGTTGCAATGTGTACTGGTGTACCAAGGCGACATTGGAATCCTACAGACAGTATCAATTAAGATACATGTGCTGCACACCAACACCTCACCCCACCTCAGGCCCACCATCCCCATCTGTACCTTGCTGGTGCCACTGTACACCTGTATGTTTGCCATTCATTAACAGGGACTAGGCCGGTACACACAGTGTTTAGAGTTTGGGACACTGCAAAATGAAACATGTGTAGGCCATTGTTGTCAAGCATCTGCAAAAAGGCTGAAGATGGGGAGAGGGAATCATCCTGAAACACAACAGTGCACTGAAGTAGAGATCCAAAGCTTGCTAAGAATGACTGTATCTGCACACAGTCAAGGTCATGAATTGTGGCAGACATAGCCCTGACTCCACAGCAATAGTGACGGCACTGTGTGACCTCCAAGGGCTGTGCACATGAGTTGACTTTGCAATCATGAAGAGTTGGGGGACATTTGTAGGGCAGAGTGACCAAATACTGGCAAATGCAGATGACCCATGTTAGTATACTCCTTCCAGGAATAGTGACTGCTGTAGTACACGTAAGAGTTGGTGCAACAAACCATCATGATAAGGGTGTGCGCACATATGCACCCACAAATTGTATGCATCTCAGTCAGCATCTGCACAACTAATAAATTAGTTTAATACTGCATTTCATTGCACAGGTCATATGTCACATATCAGGTTCATGTAATGTTAACATATGCAGTAATGTGGCCCCATGGAATATCAGGGAAGAGGTGCCATATCAATAAGGGTGTGTACACTCCCCATAGCCACAGTGAGGTTTGAAGGCTGTCAGTGTAATTATATTTTATTGGCCATACATGCACCGCTGATGATGAGATCTGTAAATCAGACATCAGGCATTCACAAATGACATCTGTCCACATATCATCCCAGGTATGTGTCAGACAAACATATGAGGGCCGTGAGCAGCAGAGCAAACATAACTGACACACACTTACCCATTCACAATGGTGTGTACACCTGTGAGGTATGGTGCACAATACATACCAGGGTGCCAAACAAGTACACAGCAATACTGTGTACATCGGTGCAATGTGTTCCAGGGAAGGCATCACCTACTAACACAACCCATGCATCACAGAGATGTATAATGTTGGTAAAAGGATTGACTATAGCTGCACTACATGCTGTTGGTGCCATATCCCATGCATGTTGACAGATGGGTAATGAGAGGCCTGTGTATAATATCATTGTGCAACCTCACCTGTAAGTGTGTGTGTGTGTGTGTGTGGGGGGGGGGTTAATTTGTCTGAAAGTGCTATATGGTGGAGTGAAGGGGATTGATGTATGTGTGTGTGTGTGTGTGTGTGTGTGTGTGTGTGTGTGTGTGTGTGTGTGTGTGTGTGTATGTATCCATGTATGCACTTGTGTGGGTGTGGGGTTATTCATACCTCTCAACTTCCCTTAGAAATCGTGCAGTACATGGACATGGACAGACACATTAGACACCAGGAATACTTTTCTGAAATGTAATCTCAGGACAGCTGATAGCATAATAAAATCTGCAGCATGAAAGATGCATTGGGAGGGAAAAGTGGACACCAGGGATACTTTTTTAATTGCAATCAGCAGAAAGATGAAAGAATACCCATGTATGCAGCACTAAAGATGCATTGGGGAATGACTAGACAACATCAGAGAGTGTTTCCAATATTACTGTAGTCCACATAAAAAGTTAATAGAGCAACAGATCTTGCATCTACTGAGCAATAGTTAAGTATGACACTCCAGTGCATGACATTATTGACTGACTGTAGTAGCCCATAAAATATGGGGGGCCATGTTCAAGATATCTGGACAAAACCAGGGTGAAGACTTGATGACATCATGGAGTTTTTGAAAAAATGACTCCAATTAAGTTAAAGAGTTAATAGAGTAACAGGTCACGTTTTGTGATCACTTTTCTGAGCAATTAGAAGAGTGATACATTAATGATTGGTATTATTGACTAATTATTCAAGACTGATGCAGGATGGGGAAAATAAGAGACAAAACTAGGGACATTCTGTAAACTCAGGGACAGGTAAGTAGTATGGTGGAATGTCAGTGTGTGTGTGTGTGTGTGTGTGTGTGTGTGTGTGTGTGTGTGTGTGTGTGTGTGTGTGTGTGTACTGTTAAGCAATGACGTACAGGTCCTAAAGTGCGTTTTTTGTTTTCCCCTCACAGGTGGCAAGGTGGGGCAGGGTCCCGCCTGCAGACAATTTGATGTTGGTGTCCATAGAGACACTGAAAATGATGATAGGTATGTTGAGGCAAAGGCGGGTTGTCAGGGACTGAAGCTGCATCATTGTTTGACATCCCACTGTTATCCACCTCATCCCACACACAGTCACATTGCCTATACATCCCCCATCACAAGTGGCCATAGCTGAGGGACAGTTGGCGGTTGGTAGTTTGGGACAGGACAGTGTGGTATCTATAGCACATGTGTCTGGACACAGCAGTCATAGCCAGATATCTGGCAGGGTACCACATAGGCAGATGTACAGGGTGCTCGTTGGAGTGCTGATGGTCATCGTGCCCTGGCAGAAGTGCCACATCTGGTACCACCAGTAGCATGTTTCAGGCCATCATGGAGGCGCAGGCATGTGGAACGGTACACCAGACAGGCTCTGAGGCTGCAGAGGGCTACTCATTCAGCTGTTACTAACAACATTCATGATCTTTCAGGTGCCCTCCGTTATTTTTCAGAGGTCATGGATAGATGGTTGGGTGAGATGGTGGGAATCCTCGACTGTGCAATGTCTGTACTTGAGCATATGGTGGGAGTGGTATGATGGCCACATGGACATAGGCCAGCAACACCAACAGCTGGAGGTCGACATGGACATGCAGAACACAGAGCCTCCTGCAGTGCCAGTACCAGCCCCAGCACTGCAGGAGGGGTGCTGTCCACACCACACCACAGCAGGCCACATGCACATGGCCCTGGCCAGTCCCAAGAGGGACCCAGATCCAGCGGACATATGTCATCATCAGGGGAGATTACTGTATTGTGGATTTACCTGGTGGTGCCCGTTGAACACTTGACTGGCACAAATCTCGTGTCTGTGGCTGGAGAAGGTGAACTACACACCCTGCAAGGTATGGTCTGCAGCTGTCCAATAAACCCCTGTATAGGGCAGCCACATGACAGAACTGTGTGCACGCATACACACACACAATACCAACACAGCTAGGGCAATCCCATACCTACACAAACCACATCAAAACAGCCAAATTAATAAAAAAACTCCCTCACTCACACACATGGTGTCAAATGTATGGCTCAGCCTAGGTCTCTGGCAAACCAACAACAAACCCTGTGCATATGATGACACCTGTGCCACATCCCTGTCATCCATAACATCGATGCAGGGACAAGCTAATATGGTTCTGATGCACAGGGTGACTGTACTACAGTGTACCAATGTAATGTTGTGTAACATGTTGTCAGCAGTAAATTTTAATGCTTACATGTTAGGAAGTGCAGCTGTCCAGCCATGATGCATTATAGCTGTTATGAAAACTGATTGATTGTGGTCTCCATAATGTATTCCGTTTGTGTTGTGGGTGCTCTTGTGTCAGCAGGATGATGGTCTGCTGTTGTATCCTACAAGGGATAATGCACTGTGGTGACACCTTGGCTGTGCCATATCCTGGGTACAGGTGAACATAAGTCACAGGTCTGTATAACAGTTACTGCATGTGCCACATGGCCAACAGGTCTGGGGGTGGTGTATACAGGTGAGTGCATGGTGGTTGATGTCGGCAGCCCTTCTACAGTGGACAAAAGTAAGTGTACTGGGTGGTACACACCACATGTTTGTGTATAACACACACAGAGGCTTTGGTGTTGATGCAATACACAGAGAATACTGTACACATGGATGTATGTACCTGTGCAAGGAACCCATTTTAGCCTATGTAATTCCACCAAGACAGAATAGGCACAACAACACATTGGGAATAAGCAATCTGCTAGTTTAATGTCATTGACAATGGTACTGGCAGGGTATATGTCCCTTCCCAATGCAGTGCAATCCATAACTCAGTAAACATAGGTTTGCTGGTGTGGATGGCACAGCCCTACCCTTTGGAGGGTGAGAGGTGCTGTAGAACCACAGATAGTGTGATAGACAACTACTTAACCTATTAACATGCACTGTACAGTATTACAGCCAGCTAAGAAGGGGGATACACTCAACAGTAACTGCAATGATAGTGGCTTTGTCCACAAGAGCCACGCCCAGCTATATATACCAGCTCCAGTATCGTTGTACACCTATACAGTGGGGAAGAGGGCATTTACGCATCTACCACTAGTTGTAATGTACAGGCCTGGGGATGTTCTTCACGTAACATGTAACCTGGAACAAACCTCATCCTAAAAGCTGTGTGGTGTGTGCAATTAAGGCCACACACATCAGTAGCACTACAAACCACATAGTATGTCATACTGTCATATAGACTTTGACAAACACATAACAGTCATACACATATCTGAGAGTCCTGGGCTTAACAGTGCTAACTACCTTGTCAGTGTGTCCATTCTGTTACAGATAAGTTGCACACAGCACATGCATAACTGGGCTGGATAGTGTTAGTTACCTGTATGGTTGATGGTGACAGTGGTCCCCATAGAGTAGAACATGGGACATGTACTAGGGGTACCATGGTGTAAAGGCAGTATAGCCAGCACCCACACCCCACAGTGGATATTGTGTGCACTGAAACCCATGATAACACTCTGACATACCCACCATCACACATTGAGCAGGACTGCAATACAACCCCTTGTCTATCCCATGAGTCTTACTACAGGGGTATGCATCTAATGCACATGCCACAGGGATAGTAGTGTGATGCATTGTCATGGCTCTCCTACGGTCAGCAACATCACTATCCCTAATACTGTGTGGCAAGGTGTATTGTATTAGGAGAATGTGGCCTCAGAATGTTGTATTCTACAAATAAACACACATGCACACATACACACACTTGCCAGAACTCAGAGGATCCCATGCCTATCAACCCATTTATACAACAGTGTTGTGCTGGTACTGCAAGCCCCAGGTAGTCTTTAGGGTGAAGAGTGTAACAAGGTACCTGTAATGTCCGGTAAAGCAGCAGCCACATCTAACTATGGCAATGGAGGGTGTGGCGGTGTGAAGGGCCTCAGGATATTATCAGCTATAGGTCTATAAAGACACAGACACTGTTATTCTCAGTAATGCACATGTACATATTTGTCAGTACTGGGGGTCCATCGGTGCAAGTGTTCATAGGTGTGTACCAGGCTATTGTCCATGGAGAGATCAGAATTGTAGGGGATGTGTGTACAGTGGTATCATGCCACCTGCCATGTGCCAGCAGGCCATCTATCAACAGATACCACAGGGTGATCCTCAGGGTGAGAGTTACATGCAATATCCAATCATTTGGGTGCCTCTTGCAGAGGGCCATTGAGGTGCTCCAGTTGACATGTATGCAACAGGTATTACATAACATGGTCAGTGTCTGTCTTGGAAACCTGTACACAAGCATGTTCTGTTGACTATGGTAGTATAGTTGCGGTATCCATGGCATGTGGTGCATACAGGGTGTGGATTCCTAGCTATGGCCTTCATAACACTGCTAGGCAAACATGTCATGGTCAGTCAAGCATAGATTGCCTGTAAGTAGCCAAGATGGATTCCTGACATATGCACATCTGTACAGAGGACAGACAGACATCAGCTAGCCAACTGGCTATGCATTAGAATGAATGGGTTTACCAACAGACATCTGACACCAATAGGTATGCCATTACTACATGACAGCAGCCCTCAGTGACATGTCCTATACACACAGTAGTCTACAGTTAATATCCACATGTCAGATCAATATCCAGTAGGAAATATGTAATGAGACATAGGTCACACACCAAGGATATGACAGTGAGGACTCAGAGTCCATCTTTGCATGCAGGGGTGTTTGCTTGCAGTACTACAATCTGCAATCTACTGTTACTTGGGAAAGCACTGTCAAAAGTAGGAATGTAATGATACACTACATGCCAGTGTGACTGCATATAACCTGGATACTACCCATGTATGTAACACATTCAAATGGAAGAGTGTTGTATAAGCCATATATACTCAGGTGTCCCAGACAGTGCACTCACACCCCTTGCTACTGTAATGACAACACATAGGTGCATGTTATGTACATGGAATTAAATACATTTATTAAAGATGTCATTACCCTACTATTTTATCAGACCGGAATGTGACCACTGGTTACCAGGGCTGATCCATGCTCAGCAGGTTACAGCATTGCTGCAATATAAATGCCAAGCACATTTGAGCACTGGTAAGTGAAGCCTACACTGTGTAAGCTCCTGTACGTTTAACCGTACATTAGCAGCACTTACCGTCATGCAAACCCATGCAAATCTGCTTAAAGCTGCACAAAAGTGCCTTAAACACTCTGTATCCAACAGCCCTTGTTCTGCCCAGCAACAAAATAAACAGCCCTTGAACCCAGGACCCTGTACACTATAGTCACAGCAGTTAATCACTAAGCCATCACAGCTGTGATGACATTGGTTGTTTTTTTCCTATATATCTGTCAGTACACATACTGCATAGTATTGAACAACTGCTATGACTTCTACAATTGGGTAGTACTTGTTAGTAATATTACCATTGAATCACGTATGTTGTTATATCTAAATATACATATATCAGATAAATACGGTGTGATACATCTGGGAAGTTATATACAACAGTCATGTTTACACATAACAAGGATATGGATATATATATATATATATATATATACATATATACATATGCAGATATATGTGTACATGTACATACACATATATATTCATATATATGTATTTATGTACATCTGTATATTGCGTTATATATATGGTTATATATAGATCTATCTCTCTCTCTCTATATATATATATATATATATATATATGTATATGCATATATATATATATATATATATATATATATATATATATACATATACATATATATATATATATATATATATATATATATATATATATATATATATATATATATATGTAGATATCTATAAATATATCTGTATATATCTGTATATATGTAAACACACACACACACACACACACACATATATATATATATATATATATATATATATATTTATAGATATATATATATATATATATATATATATATATATATATATATATATATATATATATCTATATATCTATATATATATATATATATATATATATATGTTTAACATATGTCCAGAACATGTAGTGGAGTCATACCTCAGCACCAATAGTCACAACCACTTAGTGCAAGGGGATGTCATGTAAGTATTCCAGGTATAAATGTAGACTGTAGCTACTGTAACAGGGGTTGTCTTAACAGAAATGTGTGTGGGAAGTCACATCTGATATTGATGTACACCATCAGTTACTGACAGACATCTGAAGATCATCATAGTACAGTACCACAGATATCACAGGAATGGTCCTGTGGAATACAGCAGGGTTATGACCAATAAATGTGGACAGTCTGAACACTCTGGGCAGTCTAGAGGTATACACAGAACCCCTTAGTGCAAGACATGTGGACCAAGGCTGACAAGGTGGATGTTTACAGCCATGTAAATGGGGATATCATGTAAATACTGGAATAGATATGCTCACACAGTTTATGCATTCACACACTCCTGTCTGTCCTGACACATAATAACCAGAGGAGCAGAGGTCACAAGCACACATACTACCCTCTAGTTAGTGACATACATCTGTACAGCATCCCACTGCTTTGTCAGAAATACACAACAGTTATGGTGGTCCAGCAGCAGTACATCTGACAAATATCTGGACATAACATCACACTGGTTAAGTACTTTGAGCTGCTAGGCATATCACAAAGCACTGTGCAAACTACAGGCAGACTGCCATAACACTGGCCTACATTTCATATGGGTGAATACACATGTACCTGGAAATATAGCAGGCACTACAGGCATGTAACAGCACAGAGTAACAGACACCTGTGTGAAAGCACATACCCACAACCCATCTGAACACAGCCACAGCCACATATGGTAAGCGTGCTTAATATTAGAGTATATAGACTGTGTGATCAACACCATCCTCATATGTGCCACTCACACACTAACCCTACATATACTGGGCAAATACACAGTGTATTCCAATGCCTAACTGGTATGGGACATGTGTGGGTTTGGCCCTATAAACATGTACGCCAATAGGGTTCCATACACTGGAGCAGCATGCAACATCAGATAGAACATATCCAATAACAATAACATATACCACAGTCTGTACGCCAAGGTACATATTCGCAATACACACTCTGTCGACAATCACCATAAGTACACAGACCTCACTACTGTACACACTACAACAGAATGTCCAGGTTTTGTCCTCAAATATAAGCCCTACCATACATAACATGTCTAGCTGTCTGATATCTCATTGGCATGTTATCAGGTATGATGTCAGTAAATAATGGTGTACTGAAAATATGCACCTCTTACTACATGGCATATGTACAAAGGTCGACAGAGTTGTGGCTGGAGGCAAAAACACAGGGCCAATATTGACATGTTGCTGTGATAAACTCATACATTTACTGGTGTAACAGGGTTTATTGTGACATATGTCTTCTGAGGGATATGAAGTCAGTAACTCTCATGGCTGTCTCCATGTACTGGCTGCAATCCTCAGACTATGCTACTGCATTTCTAAAGATAGGTCATCTGTGAGTAACACAACACATGTAACACTACAAACACTGGCCAGTCTGCAGATAGCCCTACAGGTGAGAGTTTCCTCAACCACACAACACTGTCATGACAGGTTTTAAATCATGTAGACAAGCCATATCCCCACAAACCTTGTTAAACCCACATTACTTCAAATGTAGAAGAGCAAGACTTACATTCTGTCCTCATGTCTGGAACATCCCCCTCCAGTTCATTGGCCTGTCTCCATAGTGCATGTTGTAAGTGGTATATCCCACTACCCTCTGTGATACTGTTTGCCAAACATGGACATGAAGTCCTGCTCACAGTGAATGAAAAGGGCCAACACCCACATGATGTTCCCAGTTATAGGAGTGTGTTTTCATGCAATTGGCTATGGGAATATTATCACAGCTGTTCCATATGCAGTCATCTAGTGGGGGACTGCAATTTGTGCACAGGCCATCAGCTGATCATAAGCATCACTTACAAAACACAAGCTGCTGCTTAAGCAAAGCAGGTGTACTTTTCCACATTCACCAGACAGGGAGTGAGAGAGACAGACAGAAAGGAAAAGGGTAGGAAAGTAAGAGCTAAGCATGTTTGTGTCACACACTTACCAGTACAGGGTTTCAACCCCCTGCCTATGTATTGAGATTACATTTTTATGCAGTTATTGCATGCACCACAGAGTTTACATGTTGGAGAGCTGTCCAAATGTGTATTTAAAGGTGAGTGACATCAGCAACAGTGATAAAGGAGGAATAAGGTAGGTGTAGTACATGTGCCTGTCCACAAAAGCAGGTGTCAGGGAAGACACAACCACACTCTCTCAGGGACTCACACACATTATCACAGTTGGCAGGTCAGGATTAAAATTCCTAACTAACTAATTTGCTACACTACAGTATTACACAGGTATCACATGCACCACAGAGGTTATCAGGCTGATATATGAGCAAAGGGTATGTCAAGGTGACTGCCATCAGAAGGCATGTTTCAGTAGGGCAATGGGAGGTGTAGTGAGTGTGAATGGCTTCCAATTCATTAATCTCCACACACACACAGACACAGATTTGCCAGTACTGAAAAGCATGGGTTCATTGCTTCACAGGCGTGTAGTGGTTGACTGTGCCAGAAGGCTGTACAAGGCTAGGCAAAGGGTATACCTTGGCATTGGGCCACATGACAATGGTCTGCAGTGTGGCTCAGGGGTGTAGTCCCTGGATTGGCCCACACAGGTGGGTATTATATTCACCATCCACTCATCTGAGTTACTATTGTGCGTGGCCAGTGCTGTGCAATGCTCGCCACGTATGTGTTCTATATTCCATAACCTGGATGGTGTCTGGGATGTGCACATGTCCCACATGCATGTTCTGTGACATGTGGAAGTGTACCCGGTGTGTCTGGGGCATGTTGTGTGGACAGGTTGTTATCATCTGATGTGGCATTCCTGAACTCATGTGGTGAGAACTGGCTATGGAGCTGAAGTTGATCCTGCACCTACATTGACAGCATGATACAGATATTAACTGGTGTTAGTGGCATCTGTCCATACAGAGCATGTGTATAAGGCATGGTATTTCCTTTGTGGGTTACATTTGTTGACTCTACAGTTGTTGCAGGCATCCAGTGGGGAACATAGCAAAGGACCACTGTAAGCAATTATTTGCCAATTGTAGGGATGGAACAGGTTGCCATGTATTCTGTAGTCCACTGCAATCACACAATGGTTACTATCTGTGGGCAATATGCAGAGAACTTCCAACATAGTGTTTGTTGCCTAGCCAAGTGTGTTTGGGTATGTGACATGGGTGGAGAATGTTCTCTGGGTAATACAAGGTTTGCCTATATTGTTCCCCAACCCATAATGTGACATGTAGGGGTATGGATTGTCTACACCAGCTTTGCTGCTGTTTGACATCTGTTGTTCTTGTAAGGTGGACATTGTGACATATAATAGGTCCTCAATATAAGCAATTTGCAAAACCCACCCAACAATGAGTCCTGTTACTACACAATCACAGCTATCGCCACACAGGATACTGATGACAAACACACACACTCCCTTGACAGTGCTAAGATTCAAACCCCAACCTTGCTATGTATTGCTACTACAGTGTACTGCATTTATCACATGTGCCACAGAGCTTATAGAGATAGTATTTCCCCAAAGGTGTATTTCAAGGTGAATGACATCAGCAGGCTTACCAAAGTAGGGCAATGGAAAGTGTATTGACTGTGAATGGCCTCAAAAGCATTTATCCCTACACAGACAAATGAACACACGCACACACACACAGAGTTACACAGTTGCCATGTCTGGGATTAGAACTCCTCCCGAACTAGTACATCATATTATAGCATTACGCAGTTATAGCATGCACTATGGAGCTTATAGGGCGGCTCCTTCCCCAAAGGTGTATTTCAAGGTGAATGACATTAGCAGGCTTGCCAAAGTAGGGCAATGGGAAGTGTATTGACTGTGAATGGCCTCAAAAGCATTGATCCCTACACAGACAAACACAAACATACACGCACGCACAGACACACACACACACACACACACACACACACACACACAGTTTCACAGTTGCCATGTCTGGCATTAGAACTCCTACCTAACTAGTACTTCACAGTACAGCATTATGCAGTTACAGCACACACCACGGAGCTTAAAGGGCAGCTCTTTCCCCAAAGGTGTATTTCAAGGTGAATGACATCAGCAGGCTTGCCAAAGTAGGCCAAAGGAAAGTGTATTGACTGTGAATGGCCTCAAAAGCATTGATCCCTACATAGACAAACACACACATAGTTTCACAGTTGCCATGTCTGGGATTAGAAATCCTACCTAACTAGTACATCACACTTCAGCATTATGCAGTTACAGCATGCACCACAAAGCTTATAGGGCTATTCCTTCTCCGAAATTGTATTTCAAGGTGAATGACATCAGCAGGCTTGCCAAAGTAGGGCAATGGAAAGTATACTGACTGTGAATGGCATCAAAAGCATTGATCCCTACACAGACAAACAAACACACACACACACACACACACACACACACACACACACACACACACACACACACACACACACACACACACACCAAGTTTCACAGTTGCCATGTCTGGGATTAGAACACCTACCTAACTAGTATACCACACTACAACATTACACAGTTATAGCACGCAACACAGAAGTTATAGGGCTACTCCTTCCCCAAAGGTGTATTTCAAGGTGAATGACATCATCAGGCTTGCCATAGTAGGGCAATGGAAAGTGTATTGACTGTGAATGGCCTCAAAAGCATTGATCCCTACACACACACACACACACACACACACACACACACACACAATTGCACAGTTGCTATGTTTGGGATTAAAACTCATACCTAACTGGTACATCACACTATAGCATTACACAGTTATAGCACACTCCACTGAACTTATAGGATTAGCCCTTCTGTAAAGGTGTATTTCAATGTGAATGACATCAGCAGGCTTGCCAAAGTAGGGCAATGGAAAGTGTAGTGACTGTGAATGGCCACAAAAGCATTGATCCCTACACACACACACAGAGTCTCCCTGTTTCCATGTCTGGGATTAGAACTCCTAACTAACTAGTACATCATCCTATAGCATTACACAGTTATAGCCGACACCACGGAGCTTACAGAGCTACTCCTTCCCCAAAGGTGTATTTCAAGGTGAATGACATCAGCAGGCTTGCCAAAGTAGGGCAATGAGGAGTGCAGTGTGTGTGAATGAGCCATAAACCATCCATCTGGAAGCATGCACACAATACTCAGTCACACACAGGTTTACATTTAACAGGAGTGTGTATACAACTGCTAGATGAATAATGACTTGTGCAGTCATGTTACACAGTTATCATAAGCACCACAGACACTATAATGCTGAGGGATATAAGAAGCAGATGTCTATAGTGATAGACATTTGCACATCATGTGGTATTGGCCAATTGGATGTGTGCTGGGTGGGACAGGCCTCGTGTCTTTGTCACTGTCTGTCAGTCTCTTCCACACATCTATGTATGTGTAAGTTTGGCCTATTAGTGGCCTATTATAGTGTGTTGTCCTTAGATATATGTGTGTATTCCTATCCGATGTGTGTGCAAAGCATGACTGGTGCGCAATGTGGATTGTGTGCACAAACCTCTGCGAATGACAAATATGTATAGTGCACTGTTGTTGCCAGACATGGGCTTCATTTCTGTAAGTGTGGGAGCATGCCCAGTATGACCTTTCAGTATTTTGTTGTCAGACATGGGCTTCGTTTCTCTAAGTGTGGGAGCATGCCCAGTATGACCTTCTGTACTGAATGTGTGAATCCATTCCAGGTAGGCTGTACTCCAGTGCAGACTTTTGTGTTCAAAACCTACACCTACAGCTAGCAACATGTTTCTGCATTATATCTACAGATTGGTTGACAATATGGGGTCACAATGGGCAAAGGATAGTGGGATACTGTAACTAATTATGTCTGTGCTGCTTCTGCTACATTGTTTTGCTGTTAGCAGAGAGATTCAGATATATGTACTGTTTTACACTGTGATGTTTTATGTCATCAACTACTGACAGATATACATATTTGCATGTAGTAATTTCCTAGTGAACACAAGATGAATGTAGCTGTGTCCAGTATTGTGGTCTGCAGCCTACATATTCTTGCACAATCATGCTATTATGTAGGGAGCTGCAGACACTTGCTGATGGGTCTGTGTAAATGGTTCAGCACCTTGGTACTGTGGTGGCTGAGAATTTCATGATTGTACATCCATCGACGTGACAGTATGGCCATATCCTGCTGTGGCCATACCTCACAGCTGTAGAGATTCACACAGATTACCCAGAGGCAGGGTTCATATTTCTGGTCATTACCCCTTCACATTGTGGTTTACGAGCAGGTTTGCAGCCACCCATTCCTGTGTTTGCAGGCAGGGATAGTATGTGCACACTTCTGAGTTTCAAATCTCACACAATCCATAGTGTCCATGCTTCTACCTCCCCCTCTGTTATTCTATCCTCTTCCGAACATTATGCACATGTTATCTGATAAGTATCCCTATAGTTATCATTTCATCCTAGCAGTATTTAGGGGTTGGTCCACAGTTCATGCAGTAGGACATGCTACTGGGATTTGTCAACATGACCTTGCATTTGTGTTCTGTGGACTGTGTTATGCTGTTATTTGGAAGTCTATGAGATAGCATACATTGGCAGTACAGGTGAGACACAGGCCTTTGACAAAGGACTGTAGGGCATTTGATAGTGATGCAGGCCATCTGTAGCAAACCTGTGCATTGTGTCACTCCTACAGTCCCAGGCTGCAAGCCACTATATTCCCCTGGGTTGACAATGTAGGTGTGCAAGGTGTTAATGTCAATAGTTTCTGTCCTTATTGATCCATTGGTGTGGATGCTGGCAGGGTGCTGCTTACAGCTAGGGACACACCTGCATGCGACACCTCTTCAGCACGCTGCATTCTGTGGCTATTCCCATACAGAGGTGGGGGTCATATTGTACTCACTCACAACAGCAGGGATAAGACCTGTGAGGTAACTGTGGCTGATGGTGGGGTGAGTTGGGTGCATGTGTGCTATGGAAGCTACTTGCAGCTGATTCACAGATATATACTTGGGGCATTCCACCTATGCTGGTTTGTGCAGGGACATCAGCAGTTTCTCAGTACTTCATACCTGTGCCTTTTATGGTCTGCCAGTGTTTGGCCAGACGACATCAATATTCCATACTACGCAGCCAACTAATGTGCTGTTAACCTGTATGTACAATTCCAAAGGTGTGTCCATTTGACGGTAACATTTTATACACTCTCTGTCTAGGGTACTTCCACCTGTTTACTGTTTGTATATCTGAGCCCACATTCATGACATGTCCATCTTTCAGATGGTCACAGATATTACATCTGCACAATTAGTATGGATTACTGCTGGATTGTGTCTTGCTGGGATGCATTGTGTTTGGCACTGCAGTTGTGAGGACCTGGCCCTGTCATCAACAGTATTGGCCATTGGCCACTGGGACACAACACTCCATGCCTACATGCTGACCACTTTCACACAATATACAACACACAACAACCTAACACACAGAGCCCTGCATATTGTACATGTGCTACAGCCAGTTCAGGTAATCTGTGTTCCACTGTTATTATACCTACACATACATGTTACTACATTTCTACATAGGATTGTGTGGGGGGGTACACCTGACAACTGTAAACATTTGCTATGACTGTACTGTTATTTCAGGTACTCCATTTCATTCAGTATTCTGACCAATCATGCAGATTAGAGGCATATCAGTGTACTACAGTTCTTAGGTTTTAGTGACCTACATTTCAGTTTCAGACTTCTTCCCTTCAGAACTAACATCCCACTGCCTGACCTATTGTAGTCTGTCTGCGTAGGTCTGGAGGGGGCCGTTCCCCATAGCTATCAATCAGAGGCCTTAGCACAGCCTTTCTTTGTGTTTGTCTACACCTGTCCTGCTGGCTGAGACTGTTGTTGGGTATGTGAGCCTCACTGACATGCATGTGTGTGTCCTATGGACACACATTTGGCCCACCACATGCCCTGCAGTGGGTTTTGTCACCTTGTCTAGTACTGACTACTATGTTGACACCAGTATTTGTTAAGGATTCCATGCTGCCAATATAGGTGTCTACTATCTGCTGCCATCCCATTCAGCCAC
Source organism: Protopterus annectens (assembly GCF_019279795.1). Taxonomy (NCBI): domain Eukaryota; kingdom Metazoa; phylum Chordata; order Ceratodontiformes; family Protopteridae; genus Protopterus; species Protopterus annectens. Next base: position 1,760,103,378 of record NC_056739.1, read on the forward strand.
CCAGTTCCCTTACATGCTCACATCCATACCATAGATAAAAGTAGCAGAACATACTACTACATTCAGCAATTGATAGTTAGAGTGACTTACCTTGTGGCTGTGCCAGTATTGAGGATGGTGTTAGAGGGATGACTATGTTGGATGCACATACTACACTCCCTATAAATGGTTAAGCACAGGTAGTGTCATGTTTGGCATCCCTTTTACTGTATGTGCGAGTCGGAGTGAGGTTTCATTCCCTGGTTCCTACTGTGTCAGTGTATGTGCTATGCATTGCCTCTTTGCCAAGGCCTGGGCATACTGGCCATGCCTCCTTCTGCCTACTGGGGCAGGCTCGGGTTGTTCTTCCTCCAAGTCACTCTGTAACTGTGCTGGCCTTGGCAATGGTGGAGGCTGCATGGCCCTGCCCCATGCTGTTCCTGCTGCAGCTGTAACCACAGGATCATATTGTGTAGCATGGCATGTACAATGACAATTTGGGTACATGTAGCTGGTGAGTACAGCAAGGCTTCACCGAATATGTCTAGGCACCAGAACTGTGACTTGAGCATCCCAAACACGCGCTCTATTATGATTCTGGTCTGTGCGTGTGCCTCATTATGGAGTTCTTGTTCGGGTGTATGTGCATTTCAGATGGGTGTCATCAGCCACAGCTCCAGTGCGTAACCAGTATCCCCCACTAGGAGGCCATATGGGATGTCCCCATTCATAAATCTCTGGTACAGCTGTGTCATATACCAGATGTGGGAGTAATGATAGCTTCCAGGGCTGCCAGCACACACATTCATTATAATGCCCTGGGCATCACACACGACCTGGCAGTTGATGGACGGGGAAGCCCTTGTGGTTTATGTAGACTCTACCCTGCTCACCAGGTGGTGCTTTGATGTGTATGTGCGTGCAGTCTATAGCACCAACTACCTCAGGGTATTTTACTATTTGGTGGAAGAGACGCATATTGTTGGTCAATGCCTCATGGGTGTTGAGGAAATATATGTGCTCACCTGCATGTGCTGACATGGCATCCAGGAACTGGCGGAGTATCCTGGATGCTGATGCCTATGAGATCCCCACGATATCCCCAGTTGGTCTTTGGAAGGTGAAGGTACCTGTGGCTAGTATTCTTAAGCCTACACATACCTTGGTATCCACTGGGATGGGTTCCCCTCTGTTGACTCTGTGTGTGAGGTATGGCCGGCACAGCTCAACAATTTGCTTTAGGAGGTCCCTGTCCAGCCTATAGTGCTCCACTATCTCTAGCTCATGTAGCCCCTGGTAGGTTACCCTAGGTCTGTATACTCTTCTCCATCTCCTCACTGTGGGTTGGTCGCCAGCATTCTCATCCTCACCACCCTCAGCCTCTTCCACATGTTGATTTGTGAGAGCAAAAGCAGCCCCTATCATTTTGTTGCTTTTGTAGGTAAAACTTCTCCATTTGTGTACACTGGTGGTGTAGAGTTTGTGGGATAAACTAGAGGGAAAGGTGTTTGCATAGTTTATAGCAGTGTGCTGGGCTGGGATGCTGCCTGTGTAATTGGCTGATTCTGATACATTTCACCTGTCAGCTATGCTAGTTCTCCTTGATTACATTCCTACTGCTGTTTTCCCTTCCCATTGCCTTCATGTTTAAGCCCAGAGGCGTGCCACACAAACCCAGTGCTCAGATGTGAACAGAGCTGCTAGTTCCTGGTTTAATTTTTTTTTTTTTTTGCTTAAAAAACGGTGCGCGGCACCCACACCCATTTAAACAATGTAAAGACTGCTAAGCAGCTTCAGACACACCCCCTTCCTTAGATCTGCTAAGCTAAGGGGAAACCCAAGCCACAGAGCTCCAATAAGTTTACAGTATGCCTGACACAACCCTCTGTGATATCAGCTAACTCTTAGGCTTGCACCATGCTTTTTCTGCACCTACATGGTTGGGTGCAGGCTAGCCATGAGGGGAAATCTGTAATTCAGTATCATTCCCCTCATTTGCATAGAATTGACTGCTAAAGCCTAGTTACAAGTCTGACACTGAGCCATCCCCCTTAGCAACCACTATTCAGTGGCCTTGTTGTCTTCTGCCTGCCATTGACTATAATGGAAAAATTGTGATTTTGCATAAAAATATTTTTTCAAGGTTTTAGTTTTATTTTTGGGCTGATCCTGTTTGCGCACCACTGCCCTATGCTTACATGGCCGAAATCGGGCAAAAAAAAAAGTTATTTTTTGTTCATTTGAAACTATTTTCCATGCCAATGGCCATATATTTGGCCATTGACATGCCTTCCACATTATATACTCCCTTTATTTGGAGCTGTCATGGCTCTGTTTTGTAGTTTGCAGAAATGTACTTGGTTACTAACCAAGTACATTTCTGCAGGTTACACTAATCCTGCATGGACAGCTGCCAGCTTCCTGGATCACTAATCCACCTCATTTGCATGTTTTTCACCTGCAAATGGGGTAATTAGCATACAGGAGCTGTGTCCATGTAGGGATAGTGCAGGAGCATTCGTGCATGTCCCAGGAGCTTGTTCTTGGATCTCTCGATGGCTATATTGCCTACAGCAGCTCTTGCAGTATTGCTGCACACCGTGCAAAGCTTGCTGAATCCCAGGCATGGTGCAATAGGAATTCAAATGTTTTCTTGTAGGTGTGGCTATAAGCATGAAATTAAGAAATTTCCACCATTTTGTTAGTTTTTTAGAAGCTATGGTATAAAGAATTATAACACAAAGATATAAAGAAAGAAAAAAGTTTGAGTATACAGAAGAATGTACTTGCTGTTGGGTAAAGCAATGATTGTGGCATTATTAAAATGGAAAGAGCTGATTGCATGACATTAAACAATTAAAAAGGCAGTACTTGATAATTGTTCAAGCCCAGGGATTCAGAAGGAATCCCACAGCTGGCAGTAAGAGCTATGGGAAAAGAGGGCCTGTTTACACAATGCAGGAATTGTAAGTCACAGACACGCTAGTAGCAATGAGGAAAGACCTCATAATTCTCAAATTTGCATATCTTCAGATTGCTAATGCAAGCCAGCACTTTCCTGCAGTAAAAACACTCCCACATTCACTCTCACACACACACACACACACACACACACACACACACACACACACACACACACACACACACACACACACACACACACACACGCACATACTGGCATACCTCTTATGAGTCTGTGAGATGACAGTATGTTCCTGAAGTTTCTTTTTATTCTTTGTCCCTGCCCTCATGAATCACATATCCTAACAGTCAGACAATAATGCCAGGCATTAGAATTTCATTCTCCTTAATGTTTGTAAAGTGCATCATGATGGCAGACCTGTTGTTCTATTCATTTTTTAAGTGTCTCAAAGATGTATTTAAAAATTTCTCCCTGGTGTCATCTAGTGTTCTTCTCAACTTTGTCCTGAAGCCTCCCCCCACACAGACCTCTTTCCTGCCTGTCTCCTATTTTTACAGTACACTGTTATTATTGCCATTTATTGCTGGCCTGTCCCTTGTAACTCATGAATTGTTGTAGTCATTGAGTAATGCTACAGAACAGAGGTTATTTTTATGTAAAAATATCCCTGCTATACCAACTGATGAGTTAGCAGTAGTACAGGATTCAAAGCTTCCTCCGTTTTATTTTACATATTTTTAAAGACTTACATAATATTTTTATTATCCCTGTTGTCCAGAGGTAGCACAGAGAGCCTTTTTATTTAGGGTATAATATAAAGAGTTATCCCTGGCATCTAATGTTCCCTTGCACCACCTTTTATATATTGCAAAACATTTATTTTATTATTTAATAGTTATACCTGTTTTCAGTACTCCCCATCCAATGTCTTTGTGCTGCAATCATTTTTCATTTTTATTTTAGTTGTCCCTCACCAATTTTGCAGGATTTCCTCATTAGTCTAGGAGATTATGGAGATATGACAACCCCTTTCCCCCACACAGACAATTCACACGCAGACAGCCCTCACCCCATCACTTATGGCCAACTTAGCCATTCCGTCAGTCAGACACACACACACACACACACACACACACACACACACACACACACACACACACACACACACACACACACACACACACACACACACACACACACAAGCCTACCATGCCACCTAACTAATCTCCCTACTGCGACTTCCCAGGCAGACACGCACTCACAATTATACTCTACATGCAGCCCACACACATATACCCATGCACAAACACTCTTCCCAACACTAGCTGTTTGTTAAACTCCCCAGTACTTTCCTCTATTGTGATAAGTGAACACAGGCTTTGGCCATGTTCATTAACAGGAGTGTCTGTGTTGCTTTAGACATAAATGCCTTACTGCAGGCATTTTTAGGGACAGCAGATGTCTAATTAACATAAGTTGCTGCCTAGAAATGCCTCATTAATATTTAGCATGGCCACAGAGACGGCCCATCGTGGTGCTGCACATCTTCATGCTAAAGTCAAGGTGAGGCTGTCTCTGAATCAGAAATGGTTACAGCAAGGTATATACCTCATATAGGTTCATAGGTTCAATTGTTCATACTAGGCTATCTGCCCTAGCGCATTTATAAGCCTAGCCAGAATGTGTTTGGCTTTCGCCACCCATTTTAAATAAATTTTGCTATGCCCTTTTCAAGGTTAGTATACTGTGCCTCTGTCTAACAGTGACACAGAAGTGATACCCAGGGTAAACCTATGATCTCCCATCCACTCATCAAGATTTCTCTTGAAGAGAGTCAATGAGGGACTCTGCCTAACCTGGACTGGGATTTTATTCCAGAGTGAAGGGAGCCTCTGGGTTATGAATCTGTCCTCCAGCATGTCCTATTTATTTCAGTGCTGAGGTTCAAGTCTCTCGAGCTGTAGCTCGATGGGATTTGGATTTTATGAGGCAGCATGTCCATTAGTTCCGGGTTGGACATGGCTTTATACGTCAGGCACAGATCGCCTCTGAACAGGCGGTATGCCACTGAGTAGAGCTGTAGTTTCTTTAACCGGGCAGCATATGACATCTGTTTGAGCCCTTTGATCCTCTTGGTGAGGTACTTTTGGGGTCTTTCCAGTTGCTGCAGGTGTCTGGTAAGGTACATCCCAAAAGGGGCATTGTACTCAATTATGGGCCTGATGAAGGATGAGTAAAGAGGCACGATGACCTCCCCTGATCTAGATGTGAATCCCTTCATGATTAGGTGGGCTATATAAAATGTTTTTCTAACCACTTTGGCCACGTGGTTATCCAATGAGAGATTGCTATCAACTTGGGTCCCCAGGTCCCTAATTACTTCTTATTACCACCTATGTGGTAATTTGTGGGCACTTTGTTTTTGCCAAAGGGGATGACTATACACTTTTTGGCATTTAGCTTGAGGCCATGGCTCTGGCACCAGTTGTCTGTTTCTATGAGGCCCTTTTGGAGGATGCTTGTGTCGGCTGGAGAGTCGATTATGGCGCCCAGTTTGCAGTCATCTGCAAACTTGGTCAGCCACAGTTCTTCCGTGTTGGCCTGTACCTCCGAGAAATATATACCGAACAAGAGAGGTCCCAGGACTGAGCCTTGTGGGACACCACTTGTAACTGGTTTGGAGTCTGACATGGCTCCAGCAATTCTAACCATTTGGGTTCTGTCCTTGAGCCAGTTTGCAATCCATCTAGTGACATAGGGGTTTATATTTAAGCTGGTGAGCTTATCTATAATGCCCAAGTGGGGTATTGTATCGAAGGCTTTTGCAAGGTCCAGGTAGGCTGTGTGGACCACCTTCCCCTAGTCAATGGCCATGGTGACTGTTTCAAAGAAATCAACCAGGTTTAAGAGGCAGGATCTGCCCTTAACAAAGCCGAACTGGGTAGGATCCAGTGTCTGTAGGTCCCCAATATCTTTATTTATGAGGTCCATGATGATCCTTTCCATAGCTTTGCAGACCAAGCTAGTCAGGCTTATGGGGTGATAGTTTCCAGGATCCGTTGAGGCACCACCTTTATGGAGAGGGACCACTGTTGCTGTACGCCATTCTTTGGGCACATATCCTGTAGTAAGGCTGAGATTGAACAGTAGTTTTATGTTTGGGTTTAGCTCTTCTTGGAGTTCATGTAGGACGCAGCCTGGGACACCGTCTGGTCCCATTGATGCTGTGTTTTTTGCTTTGGAGAGGGCGGCTCTTACCTGAGCATCTGAGATGTCAGGGGGGCAGCACTCTGCTGGGATAGATATTTGCCCTTTTGGTGGGGAGGAGGGGGGGTTTGCGCTGAACCTGTCAGCTGGGATGTTGGCAATGTCTGTGGGTTCAGTGTATTTTTTGTCATTTTGGACTAATTCTGAGCATATCTGGGAATTACCACCCAGGTTCCTAACATAACTAAAGAAAGCCTTGTGATTATCCTTAGTGTCCTGTGCAATTTTTCTCTCGAAGCTGGCCTTAGACAATTTTATGAGTGCCCGTAGTTTTTTGCTAATACTGATCAGTGATGCCTTCCCTTTTTGGGATTTTGCTCTATAATTTTTAGTAGCTTCCTCCTTCTATTGTATAGTTTGTTTATGGCTGGGGTCCACCAGACAGGACGTCTACCTTTGGAGGACTGGGTCTTGGTTTTATTTGGGATCGATGATTCATGCATTCCTGAAGGTGTTCATAGAATGCGTTTATAAAGGATTCTGCGGTCTGGGCCGTATTTTCCATAGGCCCGGGGGCTTTGAAGGATTCCACCTCGGTTTTGAGGAGTGTGAAATTTGCTTTAGAGAAGTTTTTCACTGTGGTTTTCTGGGCAGGGGGGTCGGATGTGAATATCCAGTGAGATTAGTTTATGGTTTGATCTTACCAGTGAGGGATACACTTCTGGTCTGGAGCATAGAGTCCCATGTTGGTGATGATCAGGTCCAGTATGTTTCCCCTCTTGTGGGAGTGGTAACAAGTTGTTCCATAGCATTTGAGTTTATAAATTCTAGGAACCTTTGGGCTAGGGTGTTGGAGCTAGAGTAATGCTCCCAGTCTATGTTTGGGTAGTTGAAGTCGCCCAATATAATGGTGTTTGGAGAGACCTTCATATTTTCCAGTGTTCTCAGAAAGGCCGGTGGGGTTCCTGGGTTTGGGAGGGTGGTCTGTAGCAGGCTATAAACTGGAAGGCAGTTTTACCCACTGTTAGCTGCACATGGATAGTCTCTGATGCTTTGTGCTTTGCCACCAACCTGGAGGTGTGGGTATCTTTGATGAATATCGATACTCCCTCCTTTTTGGTTCGGTCCAAGTTTTGGGGCCAAAAAGCATGGTATGAGGTATAACCTGGTAGTGCTGGGGTGCTCTCGAGCCCTGAACCAGGTTTCTGTTACTGCACAGATATTGATGTTCTCCATGCTAAGGAGAGTTTTGAGGCGTGCATCTTGACGCTTAGACTTCTGGCGCTGAGTAGCATTACTCTTAGTTTCTTGTCCCTTGTGACACCTATGGAGGTGGGTTTGTCTTTTGTGCCTTGCCTAAAAAAGGCACTATGGGGTAGTAAGAGCCTTTGCCAATATCCTAAAGCCCAGGGTGACAGGTACAAGCCATCCCTAAAGCATCATGGCTTGTCGAGCATATCATCCCAAGCTGACAGGCATTGGATGGCCTTTGAATGACAGCAGTACTTAAGCCAATTGTTGAAATTGATCATCTTGTCTTCATATTGTGGCATCATTCTTGGTGAGGGTAAGATGTTACTCAAGGTCAGGGTCATACCGGCCTGGGCTACATGCTCAGAGAGCTCTTTTATGTCTCTTTCATGTAGTCCAGGAGGTACGCCTCAGGTCATTCACATCAGCATGGACAATGACTGAGTCATATTTGTACTTGCCTTGGAGTGACCTGAGTGCTTGTGTTATGTGGCGATCCTAGCGCCCGACAGGCTGCTCACCGTGACCTCTCCTTGTTTAGCCTGGTGAGGGACGCCAGTGTGCCTTGATGATAGAGTCACCTATTACAAGTGTATCAGGTGTGTTGTTTAGTCTTAAGGGCTGTGACTGTTCGCACACAGGCCTTGTGAGATATCTGTAGCACGTGTTTTGTTTTGGGGTATCGGTTGCTTGGGTGTCTGCTTTGGAGGACTCTGCTGCATAGGCAGATCTTTATTTAGAGCCTCCAGTATGTTTTGTGTGATTATGTGTTTGGTTTGCTATCGTGGTAGGTCTATGTGAGACTGGAATTGTAGTGAGTGTGGTTTCCTTCTCCTCCTGACTGGTTATGCCAGTACTGAGTTGAGAGAGCTTAGCCTCCAGTTTGGCTCTATGGTTGCATCTCTCACATGTGTTGGAATTTGTTGGGAGGAGGAGAGGGTTGTCTGTGTACATGAGGCAGTTGTAACATTGCCTCAAGATTCCCAGATTCACCAGCTGGACCGAGAGGAGATTGACAACTGACATTTGGACATGCTAGAATAATATTGGGAATTCCTTAATAATTGAAAACAAGGGCCAGTGGGGAGTGAGGGTGTAGTGCTTTAATTTTAGTGCTGACTTATATAATTGCTTTAGCGAGCAAGTGCCAGGTAACTTAAGTGCAATGTGTTACAGGTAACTTAAATGCAAAACGACAAACAGTAACCTTCTTTCAAGTGAAACAAGGAAATAAGTACAGTAAGCAATGCAGATATCACTAGTGATCCACAGAAGCACTGAGAAGCCGCGTATTAGGTGGAATTAGAGTTCCAGGGAAATAACAAGCAAACAAACAACAAGCATATAAACAAAGCTAGATTCAGCAGGCCTGGATCTAGTCTATGCTACAGCAAACAAGGTGTACCAATTTCAGTAAGATACAGTTCAAATATTCAGGCACTATAAACCTTTAACCAGAAATTCCCAGCTCAGAAGGGCAGAGTCCAGCCTCTTCTCCCACAAGAGTGCAGACCATGAACCTTCTTAATGTAAAATAACTGGCCTGAAGCCCAAGTGCTTAAACCAGAACTAACACACTTCAAGAATAACAGACACTGGGCTCTCAATCAGCAGTTCCCAACTTAGAAGGATGAAAGCTACCTGTCCTGCCACCACAGTGCATGCCACAAACCTTCCTAATGTAAAACAACTGGTCTGAAGCCCAAGTGCTTAATCCAAATGACTTAGAATGATAGCTACACTTTTAATCAAGATGCTACCAAGCAGTAATAAATACAATTGAATACTTTAGAGAATGCCTGGATTAGTGCTCAAGTTACACAAACAAAGCTAGATCCAGCAGGCCCAAATCCAGTCTATGCCACAACAAACAAGGTGCACCAACTTCAGTAAGAAGCAGTTCAGATATGCATGCACTATAAGCCTTTAACCAGAAATTCCCAGCTCAGAAGGGCAGAGTCCAGCCTCTCCTCCCACAAGAGTGCAGACCACGAACCCTCTTAATGTAAAATAACTGGCCTGAAAGCCCAAGTGCTTAAACCAGAATTAATGCACTTTTAGAATAACAGACACTGAGCCCTCAATCAGCATTTCCCAACTAGAAGGATGTAAGCTATCTGTTCTGCCACTACAATGCAGACCACAAACCCTCTCAGTAAAACAACTGGTCTGAAGCCCAAGTGTTTAAACCAAAAGGCTTAGAATGAGTTACACCAAGCAGTAATAAATACAATTGAGTACTTTTAAGATGATGCAAAAGTAAAATAAAGTAGGTAGAAACACAAGTACAGTAAAAGCAGATGAAATTTTTTTTTTCTGAACAAGTGCTGAGATCAAAGAAACAGATTTGAGTGCTGAAACTAGAAAACTGGCTAGTTATAAGAAAAAACTAAGCTAGAAGGCTTCACTCCAACACAGAAGGGCTTGGGGCTCAGTAGCCTACAATAGTCTATACCACTTAACAGGAAAGGTAAGAAACAAGCTTATTTTTTTCTATTTCCCAGATGCTCTCTTTGTACACAGTAGGAGTGCTTGAAATCAGAATATGATCTCACTGCACTCAGTTGAGTGAGCAAATGAGATGGGCCCAGAAGGAGTATCCAACACAAATTTACAAGAGGGCGGCAGTTTCAAGGCCACTAAGATTAACACCAAAACAAAAACAGGGAGAGTGGGTGGGACTAACTGAATGTATATACCTCATGTACACCTACAGTAACCTTTCGAATCAGTCTGTGCTGTTGGAAAAAACAACTCCACGATTGGTAAAGTATCTAGTGTTACTGCCTCACATCACTGGATTCCTCTGTTCACTTATTGGCCAGGATGCTTTCTGCATGAGTATGTATATCCTTCTGTATCCAGGTAGATTTTCACTAGGTGTCTGGTTGTAATCTAAAAAGCAAATATATCTCTAATGCAAGAGGACAAATTCCAGAGAGTCTGATTCATGCTGAAAATACATAGAGATACAACGGATGTGCTAGAGCTATATGGAAGTATCATCTCACAGGAAGGAGGTATCCTTGTCATGCCTTCAAGTATGATAACAACAGAGATGTTCCAGAGTGAATGCAAAAGTGAAACTAGACTGATAATAAAAAACATAAAGAAAACATCTAGATATGGGAGGCCCATTAAGACAAACAGATGGACAAGCTCAAATAATTGTTCTAGAGTTTCAATCCACTCAAAAGACTGGTAAGTACATGCATGGAAATGTCTGCTAAATCTAAACAAGACTGACTTTTATGATAAATTCACTTTATTACATAAAGATATTTTAAAACGATCACTGTACAGCAATGCATGATACTTCACAGAGATATGTAAAATAACATGGAATACTAGAGAGATATGTATAACTTTATGTACATTGCTTTCTGGATGTTTGACTGATGTGTACTTAATTGGAAACCCACAGGCAGGTAAGAGATAAAAAATGAAGTGAAAGTGCATGCTCAAGTAAGCATTTATGCAAACAGAAAACACCCCCCCCCCCCCGCAAACTCTGCTTCATGCCCATAAACTAATATATAAAATTTTTACAAATGCACAATAGTAGAGAAGGGAGAAATTCTACTTATTTGCAGAGTGGTCTTACAGAAATACTGATCCCACTGAGAACAGGTATCCCTCCTTTAATCTCAACTAACTGTTTTGGGCAGTGACATCATGAATGATTAGTCATCCATCAACTTCAGGAAACTGTGCCCCCTATGTTCGGAGCAAAGGGTAACAATGTACTAAACAATTCCTTGACCACAAGTAATGGAGAATGCAAATGGCCTAAACTACTGTGTACACATCAGCCCTCCTAAAACCCTCACACTACTTATATATACTAACTCTTTAGTTGTATAACATTAGAAAAAACAAGAAAAATCCTCTATCAGAATGCATAACAGTATTGAACATGACAGTAATTACAGTAAGTACATTGTAAAACAAAATGCTCTGAAGAATTTCCAAGATCAGGAAATGTGATCATAAAGCTTAAACCCACAAAACCCCATGGTAAATGGTAGGCAAGACATATTTTGGCTTATTTTTTACCAGGAAAGTCCAAATTGAAACAGCCAATTTTCAGCAGAGGGAAACACACTAGATGCATGTCTGTAACATGAAGAAACCAGAGCACCCAGAAAAAACCCACACAAACACAGGAGGGGACATGGTGACTCCGCATTGTGAAGACACTCCAACTGAGAATCAAACTAAATATCCTCTTGCAGGTGACAATGCTACCACTGCATTACTGAATGCATCCTTTCTAAAATATTGGAGCGTTCACAGACAAGAAATAAAAGTCGCCTAGAAGGCAGTCACAGAAAAGAAATCATGGTGGCTGGTCATGCATCCATGTTTTCATTATAGGGCATCCTGACAGATATTACAAATGTTTTAAAAGTCAATAATTGATCTGACTGAAATAAATTTTAACTTTTCTGCATTAATTAACTACATAACTTAAATGGCTATAGTTCAGTCATTTTTACAAGCAGTCCAAATACAATGCAAAAGTAAAAGCATCTAGAAGTGAAATGGACATACCAGTTTCAATTTTTCAAATGCTTTCTTTCCCAGCTCTTTGTTGACTTTCTTTACATTTTAAACACTGATCATCAAAAAAAAAAACACCTTAGAAGATCAGAAACAGCAAGTCATAAAGATGAGCATATTTCTTTTTATGTATTTTTTAGAAAAGACAGTACTGAGTAGTGATAACACATGTTTTGTAAAGACACAAACCCATGAACCATAATTCATTGATTTAATAATTAATATACTGTACAAATTGATTCATGGTTATAAAGAAAAAGAAATTAGGATTAGGTATAGGCTAAACTTAACGGAAAAATCACAGAGGTCTACATATAAATCATTGTTAGCTAACAGGTATGCTAGCTTGTGCTGTCAGAGATAGCATAGTGTCATGCATCATCAACTCTAGAAAGATATCTTCTGCCATGGTGAAAGACACCAGCAATTTAACAGTACCTTGATTTTACATGCCCTGCCACTTTCAGCTTTGCATGCCTTTCTCTGGATTTCAACTAAAGTTTGACAGCATTTAAAATGTAGGACATCTGCATAAAAAGGAAATTTGTTATGAGTATGTTGTGAAGGTTCAAAACCAGTCTCTCTCCAGAAAATGTAGGTCGGCATTATTTTCTTGCATGTCTGCTTTTTATAACATTGAAAGAAACTCAGCATTAGGCACATTATTGTAAAAATTGTTTGCTTTTATTTTTCTGTTTCTCTAGCAGCTTTTGTTTTCATTGCACTATCCGTAATATTTATGTAAGCTACTGCAGAGTAATGTATTTCAGTGGTTACAATACTACTTAATCACATTACTAAATCTATCAGATACACAACAAATTTTAAAATCTGGTTGTCTACTTTGGGAGAAAATTAACACCAGTACGTCACATGTTTTACATTCCCAGCTGATGAGAACTTCCTGTGTAACCATAATGAGTAAGTTATTTTTGTAATTTTTCATTTTCAGTTATTAATCACTGTCTGTCAGTCTTTCCAACTTTCCACCTCAGACCGCTTGTCAGCAAGCAGTTATAAAAAAATTGTGAGAACCACATATTAAGAAGAAGAAATGACTTTCTTCTGACACATCATGATTTTTTTTTTGTGAAGTTAACTACAGACATTTGTTTTTCCTGTGACAGTCTCTGGTCTAGAGAATGAATAATGAAAGACAGGGGTGGACGTTCGAAAAAGGGGAGCTATACAGACCAAGGACAGAGAGAGAAAGAAAGAGGGAAGCTTGAATATTTAGCTTGATGAATATCCCTCAATTCCAGTAGCTGTTACTGGATAGGTGAGACTTGATGGGCATTCTGAATCTTTATTTGAACTTACTTAACATACGCAGCTCCGGAGTTAACTTATTCTGTTGTTGAGCTATGCAGATACTATTGAGAGAGTGTCCTTGTGCTGCTGGTTAGTATGGATGTCTCCTCAAGTAGGCACCAGTGGAGTCAAAGTAGCTCTACCGGAAGTGTATCCCATTAATATTTTTAGATAATGCCAAGCATTAGTTGTTAGCACATGGAAAGCATACAAGAGGCCAGGCAGCAAGGAAACATGGCTGTAGCTGTTTTGTTCTTGTCTGTCATAATGTCATCACCTGCACTGCCTCATAGATCTTAGATTAATTTTTGGCAGTGAAGACTTCATAACAGAGTTCACAATTCTGAATGACCAAAGGAAATTTTCAGATTGTACAAATTGTTTCAGTGTTTGTGCTCTGATTATGTAGTAAGTATATCAACAATAGCAGTACAGAACAGACTGAACAGAGTGGATTTTCAGTGTTCACTGTAATGGATTAATATGGCAGCACATTGTATTTCAAATGTCATTCAGATGGTAAATAGAGAGACTTAAGCAGAGAGCTATGTGGGACACTCAGAGTGGTTGGTAGATGGGGTAGTGGTATAATGAAAAATAGTGTTTTTAGTACACTTTGATTGCTGAGGAGCTGTGCAATGGGGTACAGAGGTCTGATGATGCTATTAATTTAGCAGCCATTTATCAGGTAGATACAGATGCAAATTTCATCCAATGAATAGTGAATTAACAGCCAGAAGTATGCAGCATGCTATTTCAATTTCAATTCTATTCCTGAACCAATATTTATAGTTGAATGTGAACAACCACAAAAAGAAAATTTGATAAGAGCTGGAGATTAAAAATAGCACTGTATAATGCCATATAATGAACGCAACTGATTAATGGATGTGGAGCATTTCCATTTGAGAAGTCTGCACACTCAACAGAGCTGAGGGAGCTGGACATCTCTCACTGGAATATAAAATATCTAGTAGACAGGAAGGCTCGATGGCTATATTGCCTACAGCAGCTCTTGCAGTATTGCTGCACACCGTGCAAAGCTTGCTGAATCCCAGGCATGGTGCAATAGGAATTCAAATGTTTTCTTGTAGGTGTGGCTATAAGCATGAAATTAAGAAATTTCCACCATTTTGTTAGTTTTTTAGAAGCTATGGTATAAAGAATTATAACACAAAGATATAAAGAAAGAAAAAAGTTTGAGTATACAGAAGAATGTACTTGCTGTTGGGTAAAGCAATGATTGTGGCATTATTAAAATGGAAAGAGCTGATTGCATGACATTAAACAATTAAAAAGGCAGTACTTGATAATTGTTCAAGCCCAGGGATTCAGAAGGAATCCCACAGCTGGCAGTAAGAGCTATGGGAAAAGAGGGCCTGTTTACACAATGCAGGAATTGTAAGTCACAGACACGCTAGTAGCAATGAGGAAAGACCTCATAATTCTCAAATTTGCATATCTTCGTATTGCGGCTAATGCAAGCCAGCACTTTCCTGCAGTAAAAACACTCCCACATTCACTCTCACACACACACACACACACACACACACACACACACACACACACACACACACACACACACACACACACACACACACACGCACATACTGGCATACCTCTTATGAGTCTGTGAGATGACAGTATGTTCCTGAAGTTTCTTTTTATTCTTTGTCCCTGCCCTCATGAATCACATATCCTAACAGTCAGACAATAATGCCAGGCATTAGAATTTCATTCTCCTTAATGTTTGTAAAGTGCATCATGATGGCAGACCTGTTGTTCTATTCATTTTTTAAGTGTCTCAAAGATGTATTTAAAAATTTCTCCCTGGTGTCATCTAGTGTTCTTCTCAACTTTGTCCTGAAGCCTCCCCCCACACAGACCTCTTTCCTGCCTGTCTCCTATTTTTACAGTACACTGTTATTATTGCCATTTATTGCTGGCCTGTCCCTTGTAACTCATGAATTGTTGTAGTCATTGAGTAATGCTACAGAACAGAGGTTATTTTTATGTAAAAATATCCCTGCTATACCAACTGATGAGTTAGCAGTAGTACAGGATTCAAAGCTTCCTCCGTTTTATTTTACATATTTTTAAAGACTTACATAATATTTTTATTATCCCTGTTGTCCAGAGGTAGCACAGAGAGCCTTTTTATTTAGGGTATAATATAAAGAGTTATCCCTGGCATCTAATGTTCCCTTGCACCACCTTTTATATATTGCAAAACATTTATTTTATTATTTAATAGTTATACCTGTTTTTCAGTACTCCCCATCCAATGTCTTTTGTGCTGCAATCATTTTTCATTTTTTATTTTAGTTGTCCCTCCCACCAATTTTGCAGGATTTCCTCATTAGTCTAGGAGATTATGGAGATATGACAACCCCTTTCCCCCCACACAGACAATTCACACGCAGACAGCCCTCACCCCATCACTTATGGCCAACTTAGCCATTCCGACAGTCAGACACACACACACACGCACACACACACACACACACACACACACACACACACACACACACACACACACACACACACACACACACACACACACACACACACACAAGCCTACCATGCCACCTAACTAATCTCCCTACTGCGACTTCCCAGGCAGACACGCACTCACAATTATACTCACACGTGCAGCCCCACACACATATACCCATGCACAAACACTCTTCCCAACACTAGCTGTTTGTTAAACTCCCCAGTACTTTCCTCTATTGTGATAAGTGAACACAGGCTTTTGGCCATGTTCATTAACAGGAGTGTCTGTGTTGCTTTAGACATAAATGCCTTACTGCAGGCATTTTTAGGGGACAGCAGATGTCTAATTAACATAAGTTGCTGCCTAGAAATGCCTCATTAATATTTAGCATGGCCACAGAGACGGCCCATCGTGGTGCTGCACATCTTCATGCTAAAGTCAAGGTGAGGCTGTCTCTGAATCAGAAATGGTTACAGCAAGGTATATACCTCATATATAGGTTCATAGGTTCAATTGTTCATACTAGGCTATCTGCCCTAGCGCATTTATAAGCCTAGCCAGAATGTGTTTGGCTTTCGCCACCCATTTTAAATAAATTTTGCTATGCCCTTTTTCAAGGTTAGTATACTGTGCCTCTGTCTAACAGTGACACAGAAGTGATACCCAGGGTAAACCTATGATCTCCCATCCACTCATCAAGATTCCTCTTGAAGAGAGTCAATGAGGGACTCTGCCTAACCTGGACTGGGATTTTATTCCAGAGTGAAGGGAGCCTCTGGGTTATGAATCTGTCCCTCCAGCATGTCCTATTTATTTCAGTGCTGAGGTTCAAGTCTCTCGAGCGCGTAGCTCGATGGGATTTGGATTTTATGAGGTGCAGCATGTCCATTAGTTCCGGGTTGGACATGGCTTTATACGTCAGGCACAGATCGCCTCTGAACAGGCGGTATGCCACTGAGTAGAGCTGTAGTTTCTTTAACCGGGCAGCATATGACATCTGTTTGAGCCCTTTGATCCTCTTGGTGAGGTACTTTTGGGGTCTTTCCAGTTGCTGCAGGTGTCTGGTAAGGTACATCCCAAAAGGGGCATTGTACTCAATTATGGGCCTGATGAAGGATGAGTAAAGAGGCACGATGACCTCCCCTGATCTAGATGTGAATCCCTTCATGATTAGGTGGGCTATATAAAATGTTTTTCTAACCACTTTGGCCACGTGGTTATCCAATGAGAGATTGCTATCAACTTGGGTCCCCAGGTCCCTAATTACTTCTTATTACCACCTATGTGGTAATTTGTGGGCACTTTGTTTTTGCCAAAGGGGATGACTATACACTTTTGGCATTTAGCTTGAGGCCATGGCTCTGGCACCAGTTGTCTGTTTCTATGAGGCCCTTTTGGAGGATGCTTGTGTCGGCTGGAGAGTCGATTATGGCATCCAGTTTGCAGTCATCTGCAAACTTGGTCAGCCACAGTTCTTCCGTGTTGGCCTGTACCTCCGAGAAATATATACCGAACAAGAGAGGTCCCAGGACTGAGCCTTGTGGGACACCACTTGTAACTGGTTTGGAGTCTGACATGGCTCCAGCAATTCTAACCATTTGGGTTCTGTCCTTGAGCCAGTTTGCAATCCATCTAGTGACATAGGGGTTTATATTTAAGCTGGTGAGCTTATCTATAATGCCCAAGTGGGGTATTGTATCGAAGGCTTTTGCAAGGTCCAGGTAGGCTGTGTGGACCACCTTCCCCTAGTCAATGGCCATGGTGACTGTTTCAAAGAAATCAACCAGGTTTAAGAGGCAGGATCTGCCCTTAACAAAGCCGAACTGGGTAGGATCCAGTGTCTGTAGGTCCCCAATATCTTTATTTATGAGGTCCATGATGATCCTTTCCATAGCTTTGCAGACCAAGCTAGTCAGGCTTATGGGGTGATAGTTTCAGGATCCGTTGAGGCACCACCTTTATGGAGAGGGACCACTGTTGCTGTACGCCATTCTTTGGGCACATATCCTGTAGTAAGGCTGAGATTGAACAGTAGTTTTATGTTTGGGTTTAGCTCTTCTTGGAGTTCATGTAGGGCGCAGCCTGGGACACCGTCTGGTCCCATTGTTGCTGTGTTTTTGCTTTGGAGAGGCGGCTCTTACCTGAGCATCTGAGATGTCAGGGGCAGCACTCTGCTGGGATAGATATTTGCCCTTTTGGTGGGGAGGAGGGGTTTGCGCTGAACCTGTCAGCTGGGATGTTGGCAATGTCTGTGGGTTCAGTGTATTTTTGTCATTTTGGACTAATTCTGAGCATATCTGGGAATTACCACCCAGGTTCCTAACATAACTAAAGAAAGCCTTGTGATTATCCTTAGTGTCCTGTGCAATTTTTCTCTCGAAGCTGGCCTTAGACAATTTTATGAGTGCCCGTAGTTTTTTGCTAATACTGATCAGTGATGCCTTCCCTTTTTGGGATTTTGCTCTATAATTTTTAGTAGCTTCCTCCTTCTATTGTATAGTTTGTTTATGGCTGGGGTCCACCAGACAGGACGTCTACCTTTGGAGGACTGGGTCTTGGTTTTATTTGGGATCGCATGATTCATGCATTCCTGAAGGTGTTCATAGAATGCGTTTATAAAGGATTCTGCGGTCTGGGCCGTATTTTCCATAGGCCCGGGGGCTTTGAAGGATTCCACCTCGGTTTTGAGGAGTGTGAATTTTGCTTTAGAGAAGTTTTTCACTGTGGTTTTCTGGGCAGGGGGTGGGGTCGGGATGTGAATATCCAGTGAGATTAGTTTATGGTCTGATCTTACCAGTGAGGGATACACTTCTGGTCTGGAGCATAGAGTCCCCATGTTGGTGATGATCAGGTCCAGTATGTTTTCCCCTCTTGTGGGAGTGGTAACAAGTTGTTCCATAGCATTTGAGTTTATAAATTCTAGGAACCTTTGGGCTAGGGTGTTGGAGCTAGAGTAATGCTCCCAGTCTATGTTTGGGTAGTTGAAGTCACCCAATATAATGGTGTTTGGGAGACCTTCATATTTTCCAGTGTTCTCAGAAAGGCCGAGTGGGGTTCCTGGGATTGGGAGGGTGGTCTGTAGCAGGCTATAAACTGGAAGGCAGTTTTACCCACTGTTAGTTGCACATGGATAGTCTCTGATGCTTTGTGCTTTGCCACCAACCTGGAGGTGTGGGTATCTTTGATGAATATCGATACTCCCCCTCCTTTTTTGGTTCGGTCCAAGTTTTGGGGCCAAAAAGCATGGTATGAGGTATAACCTGGTAGTGCTGGGGTGCTCTCGGGAGCCCTGAACCAGGTTTCTGTTACTGCACAGATATTGATGTTCTCCATGCTAAGGAGAGTTTTGAGTGCGTGCATCTTGACGTTTAGACTTCTGGCGTTGAGTAGCATTACTCTTAGTTTCTTGTCCCTTGTGATACCTATGGAGGTGGGTTTGTCTTTTGAGCCTTGCCTAAAAAAGGCACTATGGGGGTAGTAAGAGCCTTCGCCAATATCCGAAAGCCCAGGGGTGACAGGTACAAGCCATCCCTAGCGAAGCATCATGGCTTGTCGAGCATATCATCCCAAGCTGACAGGCATTGGATCCCCTTTGAATGACAGCAGTACTTAAGCCAATTGTTGAAATTGATCATCTTGTCTTCATATTGTGGCATCATTCTTGGTGAGGGTAAGATGTTACTCAAGGTCAGGGTCATACCGGCCTGGGCTACATGCTCAGAGAGCTCTTTTATGTCTCTTTTCATGTAGTCCAGGGAGGTACGTCTCAGGTCATTCACATCAGCATGGACAATGACTGAGTCATATTTGTACTTGCCTTGGAGTGACCTGAGTGCTTGTGTTATGTGGCGGATCCTAGCGCCCGACAGGCTGCTCACCGTGACCCTCTCCTTGTTTAGCCTGGTGAGCGGGACGTCAGTGTGCCTGATGATAGAGTCACCTATTACAAGTGTATCAGGTGTGTTGTTTAGTCTTAAGGGCTGTGACTGTTCGGCACACTGGCTTTGTGAGATATGTGTTGCACGTGTTTTGTTTTGGGGTAGCGGTTGCTTGGGTGTCTGCTTTGGAGGTCTCTGCTGCATAGGCAGATCTTTATTTAGAGCCTCCGAGTATGTTTTTGTGTGATTATGTGTTTGGTTTGCTATCGTGGTAGGTCTATGTGAGACTGGAATTGTAGTGAGTGTGGTTTCCTTCTCCTCCTGACTGGTTATGCCAGTACTGAGTTGAGAGAGCTTAGCCTCCAGTTTGGCTCTATGGTTGCATCTCTCACATGTGTTGGAATTTGTTGGGAGGAGGAGAGGGTTGTCTGTGTACATGAGGCAGTTGTAACATTGCCTCAAGATTCCCAGATTCACCAGCTGGACCGGAGAGGAGATTGACAACTGACATTTGGACATGCTAGAATAATATTGGGAATTCCTTAATAATTGAAAACAAGGGCCAGTGGGGAGTGAGGGTGTAGTGCTTTTAATTTTTAGTGCTGACTTATATAATTGCTTTAGCGAGCAAGTGCCAGGTAACTTAAGTGCAATGTGTTACAGGTAACTTAAATGCAAAACGACAAACAGTAACTTTCTTTCAAGTGAAACAAGGAAATAAGTACAGTAAGCAATGCAGATATCACTAGTGATCCACAGAAGCACTGAGAAGCGCGTATTAGGTGGAATTAGAGTTCCAGGAAATAACAAGCAAACAAACAACAAGCATATAAACAAAGCTAGATTCAGCAGGCCTGGATCTAGTCTATGCTACAGCAAACAAGGTGTACCAATTTCAGTAAGATACAGTTCAAATATTCAGGCACTATAAACCTTTAACCAGAAATTCCCAGCTCAGAAGGGCAGAGTCCAGCCTCTTCTCCCACAAGAGTGCAGACCATGAACCTTCTTAATGTAAAATAACTGGCCTGAAGCCCAAGTGCTTAAACCAGAACTAACACACTTCAAGAATAACAGACACTGGGCTCTCAATCAGCAGTTCCCAACTTAGAAGGATGAAAGCTACCTGTCCTGCCACCACAGTGCATGCCACAAACCTTCCTAATGTAAAACAACTGGTCTGAAGCCCAAGTGCTTAATCCAAATGACTTAGAATGATAGCTACACTTTAATCAAGTTACTACCAAGCAGTAATAAATACAATTGAATACTTTAGAGAATGCCTGGATTAGTGCTCAAGTTACACAAACAAAGCTAGATCCAGCAGGCCCAAATCCAGTCTATGCCACAACAAACAAGGTGCACCAACTTCAGTAAGAAGCAGTTCAGATATGCATGCACTATAAGCCTTTAACCAGAAATTCCCAGCTCAGAAGGGCAGAGTCCAGCCTCTCCTCCCACAAGAGTGCAGACCACGAACCCTCTTAATGTAAAATAACTGGCCTGAAAGCCCAAGTGCTTAAACCAGAATTAATGCACTTTTAGAATAACAGACACTGAGCCCTCAATCAGCATTTCCCAACTAGAAGGATGTAAGCTATCTGTTCTGCCACTACAATGCAGACCACAAACCCTCTCAGTGCAAAACAACTGGTCTGAAGCCCAAGTGTTTAAACCAAAAGGCTTAGAATGAGTTACACCAAGCAGTAATAAATACAATTGAGTACTTTTAAGATGATGCAAAAGTAAAATAAAGTAGGTAGAAACACAAGTACAGTAAAAGCAGATGAAATTTTTTTTTTTTCTGAACAAGTGCTGAGATCAAAGAAACAGATTTGAGTGCTGAAACTAGAAAACTGGCTAGTTATAAGAAAAAAAAAACTAAGCTAGAAGGCTTCCCTCCAACACAGAAGGGCTTGGGGGCTCAGAAGCCTACAAATAGTCTATACCACTTAACAGGAAAGGTAAGAAACAAGCTTATTTTTTTTTTTCTATTTCCCAGATGCTCTCTTTGTACACAGTAGGAGTGCTTGAAATCAGAATATGATCTCACTGCACTCAGTTGAGTGAGCAAATGAGATGGGCCCAGAAGGAGTATCCAAACACAAATTTACAAGAGGGGCGGGCAGTTTCAAGGCCACTAAGATTAACACCAAAACAAAAACAGGGAGAGTGGGTGGGACTAACTGAATGTATATACCTCATGTACACCTTACAGTAACCTTTCGGAATCCAGTCTGTGCTGTTGGAAAAAACAACTCACGATTGGTAAAGTATCTAGTGTTACTGCCTCACATCACTGGATTCCTCTGTTCACTTATTGGCCAGGATGCTTTCTGCATGAGTATGTATATCCTTCTGTATCCAGGTAGATTTTCACTAGGTGTCTGGTTGTAATCTAAAAAGCAAATATATCTCTAATGCAAGAGGACAAATTCCAGAGAGTCTGATTCATGCTGAAAATACATAGAGATACAACGATGTGCTAGAGCTATATGGAAGTATCATCTCACAGGAAGGAGGTATCCTTGTCATGCCTTAAGTATGATAACAACAGAGATGTTCCAGAGTGAATGCAAAAGTGAAACTAGACTGATAATAAAAAACATAAAGAAAACATCTAGATATGGGAGGCCCATTAAGACAAACAGATGGACAAGCTCAAATAATTGTTCTAGAGTTTCAATCCACTCAAAAGACTGGTAAGTACATGCATGGAAATGTCTGCTAAATCTAAACAAAGACTGACTTTTATGAAATAAATTACACTTTATTACATAAAGATATTTTAAAACGATCACTGTACAGCAATGCATGATACTTCACAGAAGATATGTAAAATAACATGGAATACTAGAGAGATATGTATAACTTTATGTACATTGCTTTCTGGATGTTTGACTGATGTGTACTTAATTGGAAACCCACAGGCAGGTAAGAGATAAAAAATGAAGTGAAAGTGCATGCTCAAGTAAGCATTTATGCAAACAGAAAACACCCCCCCCCCCCCGCAAACTCTGCTTCATGCCCATAAACTAATATATACAATTTTTACAACTGCACAATAGTAGAGAAGGGAGAAATTCCCCACTTATTTGCAGAGTGGTCTTGCAGAAATACTGATCCCACTGAGAACAGGTATCCCTCCTTTAATCTCAACTAACTGTTTTGGGCAGTGACATCATGAATGATTAGTCATCCATCAACTTCAGGAAACTGTGCCCCCTATGTTCGATAAAGGGGTGAACAAATACGAAACAATTCCTTGACCACAAGTAATGGAGAATGCAAATGGCCTAAACTACTGTGGCACACATCAGCCCTCCTGTACCCTCACACTTTTACTTATATATACTAACTCTTTAGTTGTATAACATTAGAAAAACAAGAAAATCCCTTATAGAATGCATAACAGTATTGCACAGACAGTAACACAGCAGTAAGTACATTGTAAAACAAAATGCTCTGAAGAATTTCAAGA
Organism: Protopterus annectens; assembly: GCF_019279795.1. Lineage (NCBI taxonomy): Eukaryota > Metazoa > Chordata > Ceratodontiformes > Protopteridae > Protopterus > Protopterus annectens. The sequence continues at coordinate 1,760,126,468 of NC_056739.1, forward strand.
TCAGGGAAATGTGATCATAAACTTAAACCCACAAAACCCCATGGTAAATGGTAGGCAAGACATATTTTATTATTTATTTACCAGGAAAGTCCAAATTGAAACAAAGCCAATTTTCAGCAGAGGGAAACACACTAGATGCATGTCTGTAACATGGGAAGAAACCAGAGCACCCAGAAAAAACCCACACAAACACAGGGAGGGGACATGCAGACTCCGCACAGAAGACACTCCAACTGAGAATCAAACCAAATATCCTCTTGCTGTGAGGTGACAATGCTACCACTGCATTACTGAATGCATCCTTCTAAATATTGGAGCGTTCACAGACAAGAAATAAATGCCTAGAAGGCAGTCACAGAAAAGAAATCATGGTGGCTGGTCATGCATCCATGTTTTCATTATAGGGCATCCTGACAGATATTACAAATGTTTTAAAAGTCATCATCTGACTGAAATAAATTTTAACTTTTCTTGCATTAATTAACTACATAACTTAAATGGCTATAGTTCAGTCATTTTTTACAAGCAGTCCAAATACAATGCAAAAAGTAAAGCATCTAGAAGTGAAATGGACATACTCAGTTTCAATTTTTCAAATGCTTTCTTTCCCCCAGCTCTTTGTTGACTTTCTTTACATTTTAAACACTGATCATCAAAAAAAAAAAAAAAAACACCTTAGAAGATCAAAACAGCAAGTCATAAAGATGAGCATGTTCTTTTTTTATGTATTTTTTAGAAAAGACAGTACTGAGTAGTGATAACACATTTTTGTAAAGACACAACCCATGAACCATAATTCATTGATTTAATAATTAATATACTGTACAAATTGATCTATGGTTATAAAGAAAAAAGAAAATTAGGATTAGGGTAAGGCTAAACTTAACGGAAAAAATCACAGAGGTCTACATAAATCATTGTTAGCTAACAGGTATGCTAGCTTGTGCTGTCAGAGATAGCATAGTGTCATGCATCATCAACTCTAGAAAGATATCCTGCTAAGTGAAAGACACCAGCAATTTAACAGTACCTTGGATTTTACGTCCTTGCCATCACTTCTTTCAGCTTTGTGCCTTTCTCTGGATTTCAACTAACAAGTTTGACAGCATTTAAAAATGTAGGATGCATCTGCATAAAAAAGGAAATTTGTTATGAGTATGTTGTAAGGTTCAAAACCAGTCTCAGAAAATGTAGGTCGGCATTATTTTCTTGCATGTCTGCTTTTTATAACATTGAAAGAAACTCAGCATTAGGCACATTATTGTAAAAATTGTTTGCTTTTCTTTTCTGTTTCTCTAGCAGCTTTTGTTTTCATTGCACTATCTCGTAATATTTATGTAAGCTACTGCAGAGTAATGTATTTCTTAGTGGTTACACATTACTTAATCACATTACTAAATCTATCAGATACACAACAAATTTTTAAAATCTGCTGTCTTACTTTGGGAGAAAATTAACACCAGTACGTCACATGTTTTACATTCCCAGCTGATGAGAAATTTCCTGTGTAACCATAATGAGTAAGTTATTTTTGTAATTTTTCAAGTTATTAATCACTGTCTGTCAGTCTTTCCAACTTTCCACCTCAGACCGCTTGTCAGCAAGCAGTTATAAAAAAATTGCTGTGAGAACCACATATTAAGAAGAAGAAATGATTCTTCTTGACACATCATGATTTTTTTTTGTGAAGTTAACTACAGACATTTGTTTTCCTGTGACAGTCTCTGGTCTAGAGAATGAATAATGAAAGACAGGGGTGGACGTTCGAAAAAGGGAGCTATACAGACCAAGGACAGAGAGAGAGAAAGAAAGAGGGAAGCTTTTGAATATTTAGCTTGATGAAATAATCCCTCAATTCCAGTAGCTGTTACTGGATAGGTGAGACTTGATGGGCATTCTGAATCTTTATTTGAACTTACACTTAACATACGCAGCCCGGGAGTTAACTTATTCTGTTGTTGAGCTATGCAGATACTATTGAGAGAGTGTCCTTGTCTGCTGGTTAGTATGATGTCTTGTACCAAGTAGGCACCAGTGGAGTAAAGTAGTCTACCGGAAGTGTATCCCATTAATATTTTAGATAATGCCAAGCATTAGTTGTTAGCACATGGAAAGCATACAAGAGGCCAGGCAGCAAGGAAACATGGCTGTAGCTGTTTTGTTCTTGTCTGTCATAAATGTCATCACTCTGCACTGCCTCATAGATCTTAGATTAATTTTGGCAGTGGCAGACTTCATAACAGAGTTCACAATTCTGAATGACCAAAGGAAATTTTCAGATTGCATAGATTGTTTCAGTGTTTGTGTGCTCTGATTATGTAGTAAGTATATCAACAATACAGTACAGAACAGACTGAACAGAGTGATTTTCAGTGTTCACTGTAATGGATTAATATGGCAGCAATATTGTATTTCAAATGTCATTCAGATGGTAAATAGGAGAGACTTAAGCAGAGAGCTATGTGGGACACTCAGAGTGGTTGGTAGATGGGGGTAGGTGGTAGCATAATGAAAAATAGTGTTTTTTTAGTACACTTTGATTGCTGAGGGAGCGGTGCAATGGGGTACAGAGGCCGATGATGCTATTAATTTAGCAGCCATTTATCAGGTAGATACAGATGCAAATTTCATCCAATGAATAGTGCTGTAGCCAGAAGTATGCAGCACATGCTATTTCAATTTCAATTCTATTCCTGAACCAATATTTATAGTTGAATGTGAACAACCATAAAAAGAAAATTTGATAAGAGCTGGAATTAAAAATAGCACTGTATAATGCCATATAATGAACGTGCAACTGATTAATGGATGTGAGCATTTCCATTTGAGAAGTCTGCACACTCAACAGAGCTGAGGGAGCTGGACATCCTTCTACTGAATATAAAATATCTAGTAGACAGGAAGGAGTACAAAACATTTATTTATTTCTATTTTATTTTATTTTATTTATTGTGTGTGTATATATATATATATATATATATATATATATATATATATATATATATATAATATATATATATACATATATAGATATATATATAGATATATATATATATATATATATATATATATATATATATATATATATATATATATATATATATATATATATATATAGATATATATATATATATATATATATAGATATAGGTTCATAGGATGATACCAGGCTATTGGCCCAGATGCCCTTATAAGCCTAGCCAGGAATTTCACCCATGTTCCCATAAAGTCAGCACCTGTTTCCCCTCTCCAGCACGGACACAGGTGGGATCCCAGGGGTATATTTTCTGTTTCCCATCCAGTCATTAAGGTTCCTCTTAAGGAGGGCTAGAGAGGTACTCTGCTTAACATGGAGAGGGAGCCTATTCCACAGATGGGGGAGTGTTTGGGACACAAATCTATCCTGCCAACAAGTTCTATTAATGTCACAGACCAGGTTAAGGCCTTGCATGTGGGCTGCACGAGTGGAGTTTGTCTTACGGATATGCAGCAACTCCATCAAGGCTTGGTCTGAAATGGCTTTGTATGCCAGACACAGGTCACCTCTGAGCAGTCTGTATGAAACTGAGTAGAGGGATAGAGATTTTTGCCTATCTGTATAGGATAGGTGTTTGAGACCCTGGATTTTCCTGGTCAAGAACCTCTGTGGTCTCTCCAACTACTGTCTGTGCTTGGCAATGTACATGCAAAGGGGGCATTGTACTTAACAATGGGTCTGATAAGGGAGGAGTACAGGAATGTTATGACCTCCTTGTTCCTAGATGAAATACCCTTATTTATGAGGTGGGTCATGCAGAAAGCCTTCCATACAATGGAGGCAATGTGGTGGTCAAAAGTCAGGTTGCTATCAACCTGGGTGCCCATTCCCTCACGATGATTGCATGCTTAGTACATTCTTATTAATGTGATAATTAGTGGGGATGACATTTTTCCCAAAGGAGATAATGATGCATTTCTTGGCATTCAGTTTGAGTCCATGCTTCTGGCACCAGTCATTAGTTTGGGTAAGGCCATCTTGGAGGATGTTCACATCACTAGGGGAATTTAAGACAGCACCCAGCTGCAGTCATCTGCAAACTTGGTCAGCCACAGACCACTGGTTTATGATTGCACTTCAGAAAAGTATATCTGAAACAGTAGATACCCCAAGACCAATCCTTGGGGTACACCACTCGTTACAGGTCTACTACTAGAGGTGGCTTCTCCTACTTTGACTGAGTTGGATCTATCAGTGAGCCAGTTAGTTACCCATCTGGTAACATATGGGTTGATGCCTAGATGGGAGAGTTTATCTATTATGCCCAAGTGGAAAATAGTGTCAAAGGCTTTGGCTAGGTCAAGGTAGGGAGTGTGCACTGTCTTCCCCTCATCCATGGCTTTGGCGACTGTTTCGAAGAAGTCGACCAAATTTAACAGGCATGATCTCCCTTTGACAAAACCAAACTGTGTGGGGTCAAGAATTTGGAGGTTGCCAATGTCCTTGTTTATAAGGTCCATGATAATGCATTCCATGGCCTTGCACATCAGGATAGTTAGTCTGATGGGCCTGTAATTGCTTGGGTCAGTGGATGCTCCACCTTTGTGTAGAGGGATGACAGTGGCTGTCCTCCATTCACCTGGGATAAAGCTGGTGCTCAGGCTTTGGTTGAATCGGGTGTCTAATGGAGCTGAGAGCTCATACCTGAGTTCATGTAGGATACAGCCAGGGATGGTGGCTGTAAAGCTGCTTATACCTGCTCTGAGGAGACTGTAGTCAGCTTTGGAAAAGTTTTTTCATTTGACCCTGACAAAGTGGGGGGGGGGGGGTTCAGGGGAGATGGTGACTTCAAAAGTGATCGCTTTATGGTCAGATCTTACCAAGGAGGATGACACTGTAGGAGTTCTACAGTGGTTACTCATGTTGGTTAGACACAGGTCCAGGATATTTTCACCTCTTGTAGGGGTGTCAACCAGCTGATCTAATGCATTGGCACTGACAAAGTCGAGGAATCTCTGGGCATTCATGTTTGGGCTTGAATAGGTCTTCCACTCTATGGTTAGGTAGTTAAAGTCACCCAGGATCTGGGTAGAGGGTTGAAGCTTGATGGATTAAAGTAAGTCCAGATAGGTGGAGTGGGTATCCTGAGTTATGGTTGGGGTCTGTAGCTAGCTATTATTTGAATAGGTGTTTTGTCAGCATTAAACTGCACTTATACTGTCTCCTGTGCGTCATACCATTTAACCAGCCTTTAGGTGTGTATGTCTTTGATAAATATTAAAACCATCCACCTCCTTTGGCTTTGTAGCTGTCCTTTTGTGGTCTGAAAGTATGGTAGGATGAGTAACCTGGTAAGGTTAGGGTGCTCTCCACAGCGTTGAACTAGGTTTCAGTGACTGCACAAATGTCAGCATCCTCCCGGGCAAGGAATGTTTTCAATGAGTGCAGTTTCATGCTAAGACTCCTAGTGTTTAGCAGCATGACCTTTACATTTCGTTTATAAGAATTTTTCATGTTGGCAATGTTGTGCTCATGACTTTGTCTAAAAAAGGCACTATGGGGTGGGGGGGGGGGCAAGAGCATTTGCCAGAAGCCTGAAGCCCAGGGGAGACAGAAGAAGGTCATCTCTGGCAAATCATTGTGGTCTGTCATTCATGACCTCCCAGGCTGTCAGGTACTGGATCCCCTTGGAATGACACCAGAAACTAAGTCAATTGTTAAAGTCAATAATTTTCTGTTTGTATTGAGGTATCATTCTGGGTGATGGTAGGATGCTGCTTAAGGCTATGGACATACCTGCCTGGGACACGTACTCAGTGAGTTCAGTCATGTCTGTCTTCATATAGTCCAGAGATGGACATCTCAAGTCATTCACACCAACATGGACTATGACAGAGTCATAACAATACCTGTTGTTAAGAGACTTGAGTGCATGTGCGATATGACAGATTCTAGCAACTGACAAGCAACTTACTGTGACTTTTTCCTTGTCTAGCCAGGTGAGGGGCACATCTGTGTGTCTCATGATATAGTCTCCTATGATTAGTATGTTGGGTTTGTGGTTGGGCCTTAGAGGCTGTGAAACACAGACATGTGTACTATGTATGGTGCTTGGTGCTGTGGGTTGTGATGTGCATGTGTGGTTTTGCTTCGGAGGTCTCTTTTGTTTTGGTATGTTTTTGTTGAGAACCCCTGCATATGTAGGAGTGTCTTGTACATATGTGGGTGGTGTTAGAGGTGTGGTGTTGGTAGTGTTTGTGCTTTACCAGAAAGGCTCATCCAGACTCTGCTACACTTTGCTGTGAAGGAAAGGTTAGTTTGCTTTTATTTTTTGTATTTTGTATATTTTAAATACTGTAGTTTGTTTTCTTTGCCTTGTGTTTTACCTGCATTCTGCTTTAACAGCATATTAAAACTTCAAAAGAGACCACAGCTCTCTCTCTCTCTTCTGAGTCAGGCAGAAATTAGAACTGATCAATTAAGGACTCATTCATAAGATAGAAGAGGTCACTTAAGGTTAATCATTTGTTAACTGAGGGGTGGAGCTAGGAACTAAACCTTCTATTTAAGGGGTAAAATAAAACATTTCTGAGCTTTACCAGAAAGACTCATCCAGACTCTGCTACACTTTGCTGTGAAGGAAAGGTTAGTTTGCTTTTATTTTTTGTATTTTGTATATTTTAAATACTGTAGTTTGTTTTCTTTACCTTGTGTTTTACCTGCATTCTGCTTTAACAGCATATTAAAACTTCAAAAGAGACCACAGCTCTCTCTCTCTCTTCTGAGTCAGGCAGAATTTTTTTTCCCGCCCTCCCACCTAGTCATAGTTGTCTTGTTAAATACCACTGTCTTTCTAGTTGCCTGCCTCTTATGTTAATCTGACCATATATCTCATGTCCTCTCTACTTTCAGTGGCTTGTGTGAGTAATCACTAAATCAAAAACCCCTCCACTTCAACTATTTAAATTTATTGGCCATCCTACTGTATTCCATAGTACCAGAATACAAAAGTGAGCACCCCTTTCAACCCATCTTGCTGTTTTAAAAATAGTAACTCTCCACTAAACCTTAACTTTTTAAACAGGTAAAACTTAAGTTACCTACTTTCACGTCTACCTTCTCTAGTGCACACTGCAGTGTGTATTTTTTTTTTCCATCTTACTTTTAAGCATCCCTTTGACTAGCACTTTCTCTAATACCTGATACAAGCACTCAACTCTCCTTGTTAATAAGGAGAAATTAATAGTAGGCACTAAACAGCCTATAACTGCAAAGTACCTTGCTAAGGTAAGGGAAAACAGCTCCTGTAAAATAAAATAAAAAAAAAAAGCATCAAACCAGGCATGTCCAAGGGTCAGCTTCCAGTGATTTCTCCTGTCCACCATGTGAATCTGGGCATACTGGGGCAATGCAGAAATTGCCTCATGTACACAGACAACCCTCTCCTCCTACTACCCAACACTACAACCTGTGAGAGATGCACTTACATAGCCAAAATGGAAGGAAAGCTCTCTACACCCAAGATTGTGCTAGACAGTCAAGAGGAGAAGGTTAACACCCATACTACACCTCAAGCAACACATAGCCCTTCTAAACCCACACCACCAACACCCACATATAGCAACACTAAATCCACATATGCAGAGGCCCTTAACTGTAACCTGCCGAAGCAACAAGGACCTCTGAAGCTGAAACGCAAACAAACACCAATCACAACCAAAGTGTCACATAGTTCAAAACACCTGTGTGCCACCCAGCAACAGCCCCTAAGGCAAGACAATGTACCTAACACTTTAGTCATAGGTGACTCTATAGTCCTGCACACTGATGTCCCTCTCACCAGGATGAACAAGAAGAAAATTACAGTCAGCTGCCTGTCGGGTGCCAGGATCCGCCACATAACGCATGCACTCAAGTCACTCCACAACAAGTACAAATATGACTCTGTCATTGTCCATGTTGGAGTGAATGCCTTGAGACGTACTTCCCTGGACTACATGAAAAGAGACATGGAAGAGCTCTCAGATCATGTGGCCCAGGCAGGTATGACCCTAGCCCTAAGTAGCATCCTGCCTTCGCCCAGAATGATACCACAATATAAGGACAAAATGATTGACTTCAACAATTGGCTAAGCTTCTGGTGTCATTCAAAGGGGATCCAGTATCTGTCTGCCTGGGATGACATGATTGACAGACCACGATGCTTTGCCAGAGATGGTCTGCACCTGTCGCCTCTGGGATTCAGGTTACTGGCTAAGGCTCTTGCCACCCCTATAGTGCCTTTTTTAGGCAAAGTTCAAAGAACAAAACCACCACTGTAACAGGTACAAGCATGCAAAATCTGAAGGTAATGCTACTCAATGCTAGAAGTCTAAACCTCAAAATGCACTCTCTCGAGGCACTCCTAAAAATGGAGAACATCGATATCTGTGCAGTAACTGAGACCTGGTTCAAGGCTCCAGAGAGCACCCCTGCAATACCAGGCTACAACTCTTACCACACTTTTTGGCCACCAAAGCAGGACAGAAACACTAAAGGTGGAGGAGTGTCAATATTCACCAAGGATATTCACACCACCAGGCTAGTTGCCCAACACAATGCATCTGAAATTCTCCAGGTGCAACTAACACTAGGTAAGACTGCAATCCAAATTGTAGCTTGCTACAGATCCACCACCATACCCCAAGATTCTCACTACACCTTTCTAAACATACTGGAAAATATTAAGATAGAACCAAACACCCTAATACTGGGTGATTTTAACTACCCTGCCATTAACTGGGAAAGCTACTCATGTACCAAAACCTTTACCCAACAGTTCTTGGAATTCATAAATTCCAATGCCCTGGATCAACTAATCCATAGTCCCACCAGGGGCTCCAATATCCTAGACCTGGTCATTACCAACATGAGAAATCGATGCTTCACACCTATGGTCACCCCCTCATTAGTCATGTCTGACCATAAGCTAATCACCCTTAACATCCACATCCCACCCCCACCTCCCAGTAAGGAAACCTCCATAAAAAACTTCTCCAAAGCCAACTTCATGCTACTCAAGTCAGAAGTGACAAACTTCATGACACCCATGCAGACGGGAGCTGAAAGTTCAACTGCTGAATCCTACACTAAGGCACTGTACGAGCACATCCACTCATGCATAAATCGTGCCATCTCAAATAGAACCAAGATGCTCTCATCCAAAAAAAAGAAGCCAATCTGGTGGTCCCCTGCCATAAACAAACTTTACAACAAAAGGAAGAAACTGTTGCAGAAAAGAGGAAAATCCCAGGATGCAAAAAACTTCCTTACCAGCCTCAGTAAGAAACTGAGATCCCTCATAAAATCCTCCAAAGCTAGTTACGAAATAAAATTGCCAAAGATTCCAAAGACAACAACAAGGCATTCTATAACTATGTCAAGAATCTAAATGGCAATGCTCAGATCTGCTCTGAGATAAAACAGAATGCCATTAAATATACTGATCCCAAGGATATTGCCAATATCCTGGCAGATCGATTCAGTGCCAACTTCACCCCCCTCTCACCCCCTAAATGGCCCATCTCAATACCGGAAGATTGCCAAATTCCGGTAATAACGGCTACACAGGTAAAAAACACACTCTCCAAAGCTAAGAATACAGCATCCATGGGACCAGATGACATCCCGGGCTGTGTACTACATGAACTACAATATGAACTGGCACCTCACCTAACTGTCATGTTTAATCATAGCCTCACCTCAGGTTTCGTGCCCACTGAGTGGTGCACAGCTACAGTTATCCCACTCCACAAGGGGGGATCCACCTTGGATCCCGGAAACTACCATCCCATCAGTCTGACAAGCCTTATCTGCAAGGCCATGGAGCGTATTATCATGGAACTTATAAACAAAGACATTGCAAACTTCAAACACTGGACCCCACCCAGTTTGGGTTCATGAAGGGCCGATCTTGTCTCCTGAACTTGATTGACTTCTTTGAATCAGTCTCCAGAGCCATGGACAAGGGTAAGGTGGTCCACACAGCCTATCTAGACCTTGCCAAGGCCTTTGACACCATCCCCCACTCTGGAATCATAGATAAACTTACTAAGCTGGGCATTAATCCCTACGTCACCCAATGGGTTGCTAACTGGCTTACTGATAGAACCCACACTGTAAAAGTAGCCGACTCCAAATCCAGCTCCAGACAAGTGACAAGTGGAGTACCTCAGGGTTCAGTCCTGGGACCGCTCTTGTTTGGCATCTACTTCTCTGAAGTACAGGCCAACACTAAGGGACTCTGGATAACAAAGTTTGCAGATGACTGCAAACTGGGAGCCATTATTGAATCCCCAAATGATGTGGATACTTTACAAAAGGGCCTTACAGAAACAGATGCTTGGTGCCAGAGCCATGGGCTCAAGCTCAATGCCAAGAAATGTATAGTTATCCCCTTTGGGAAAAAACATGTATCCGTGAATTACCATATAGGTGGCAGTACACTAAACACCGAAAGTTTGATAAGAGACTTAGGGACACAGGTGGACAGTGGTCTCACCTTTGATAACCACATCGCCACAACAGTCAGGAAATCCTTCTATGTGGCACACCTCATCACTAAGGGCTTTTCAACCAGAAAAAAGGAGGTAATTGTCCCACTGTACTCATCCCTCATTAGACCCATTATAGAATACAATGCCCCATTTGGTATGTACCGCTCAAGACATCTGCAACAACTGGAAAGGCCACAGAAATACCTCACTAAAAGAATCACAGGCCTAAAGCAGATGCCCTACGCTGACTGCCTTAAAAAAACTCCAGCTATACTCTGTCGCATATCGTCTACTCAGAGGCGATCCTTGCTTAACATACAAGGCCATGTCAAACCCAGAGCTGTTGGACATGCTACACTTAAAGAAATCCCAATCCCTCAGAGCCACACGCTCCAGGGATCTAAACCTTGTCATCACAATAAACAAAACATGCTGGAGGGATAGGTTCCTGACCCACAGACTCCCCAGACTCTGGAATAGATTGCCCATACATGTCAAGCAGAGTGCCTCTTTGGTCCTCTTCAAAAGGAACCTTGACAATTGGATGGGAGAAAGGAAATTCACCCCGGGGATCACATCAGTCGCCCTGCTAGACAATGGGCCAGGGAAGTAAATAGTGTGGGAAGAAATAGCCAGGGAATTGTTATGGCTAGGCTTGTATAGGCCCTAGGGCTGATAGCCTAGTACCAACCTATGAACCTATGAACCTTTGACAACCTTCTCAGTGCCAAATGTACTGGTTTGCAACTGAGAAAGCAAGGATTCTAGGTTCTTAATGTGATTGCATCTCTCACATATTGTGTTCCTAGGTGGTAGTAGAGGGTTGTCTGTGTACACAAGGCAGTTACTACACTGTCTCAGAATGCCCATATCAACCAGACTAGCAGGAGAAACCATAGAAATTTGTCCATCCATGCTTATCAGAATCTGTGGAAGAGAGGTCAGGGATAGTAGAGTGGGTACTGTCTGAGGAGAGTACCTATAGGTGGGAGCAGGGCTGGATAAAAGCAATACAGTAGCTGCAGGTGAGGGCCTCACTCACATAGGAGTGCTGGTAAGGGAAAAATGCAACTGAGATACCTCACAAAGTGTTAAAACCACACAGCAGTGGTGCACAATAGGAAAACAAGGACAAACTCAAGCAAATGCTGGGTTTAAATACCACAAAAACAAAAGTAACATAGAAACACTGGAGTTGACCATTCAACCCTTGTCTCTGAGCTCTTAGCTTAACACCCTAAGCCAGACCAATTCCAACTAGTTCACTTGCTCCCACTAAGTGCAGGCAGGCCCTGGCCAACACAAGATGGTATAGCAGGAAACACAGGAATCACACAAGCAGATCTGAATACAGCCAAACCTGTAACCAGACTATGCTAAACATATTTAAACTCTGTTTAGGTCAATTTAACACAGGAAAACAGATACACACTTAAGTATAACAGTAGCAAACAAGAGAAAACTGATTTAAACAAATTAACCAATTAATCAATAAAAAAGTTCAAAACTGAACCCTGTTCCAGCAGTCTTTAATCAGAGAAGTTCTACCTGTGCACTCCTGCCACTAGGGTGCAGGGGAACCCTCTCTAAAAAAGATAGCCTGGATTAGTGCTCAAGTTATACAAACAAAGATAAATTCAGCAGGTCTGAATCTAATCTATGCTACAGCAAACAAGGTGCACCAATTTCAGAAAGAAACAGTTCAAATAAGCAGGCACAATAAGCCTTTAACCAGCAATTCCCAGCTCAGAAGGGCAGAATCTACCCTCTCCTTTCACAAGAGTGCAGACCACAAACCTTCTTAATGTAAAATAACTGGCCTGAAGCCCAAGTGCTTAAACCCGAACTAAGACATTTTTAGAATAACAGACACTAAGCCTTCAACCATCACCTCCCAAATTATAAGGATGTAAGCTACCTCTCCTATCAAAAGAGTGCAGACCACAACTTTCTTCATGTAAAACAACTGGCCTGAAGCCCAAGTGCTTAAACCAAAAAGCCTTAGAATAACAGTTACAATTTAATCAGGCTACTAACAAGCAGTAATAAATGCAGAAAAATAAATGCAATTGAGTACTTTTAAGAACAGGCAGCAAAAGCAAAAGTAAAGTAATAAAGTAGGATGAAACAAAAATACAGTAAAAGCAGATGCATAAAGTGCAATTTTTTTAAGGTTAAGTGGGAAGGGATGAAACACAATAATTTAAGGTTGAGAAACTAAGGGGGTTGGGCCTTCCCAAATTATCTCTCTCTCTTTCTGCTCAGTAGAATAAGCTGATGAGATGGGACTGTGATGAGTGTCCAAAATGAGATTTATAGTAGGGGCAAACAACTCAAAAGCCATCAAATTTTAGAACACAAGAAGGACTGGGTGGGTGGAAGGGGGAACTCTTAAAAACTCCAACAGAACAGAAAACTTAAAACAAAACAAATCTAATACTAGAATAAGATACAAAAATAGAAGTGATCAAACCTTAAATAAAGAGCTTCAAATCAAAATTAAATGCAGAGATGAGTGATATTCAAAGCAATGCAGACCACACAAACACTTCAGCTAACTACAGATATTTCTAAATAAAACAGCAATGCTGTCTCTCAGCTCCTCACACTAATTAACTGATGCTATTCACAGTTTGCAAAGGAATTCTTTGGTAACTTTCTTAACTGACCCTAGCGAAGAACTCTTAAAACTCCAACAGAACAGAAAACTTAAAACAAAACGAGTGTAATACTAGAATAAGATACAAAATAGAAGTGATCAAACCTTAAATAAAGAGCTTCAAATCAAAATTAAATGCAGAGATGAGTGATACACAGAGCAATGCAGGCCACGCAAATACTTCAGCAGATACAGATACAGATACAGATACAGATATAGATATAGATATATCCAGTTGTTCTTTGTATTGTATGTTCCTCATAAAATCTGTGATTTTCTGGCAAATCACTGAAGATTGAAGTCACTAAGTAATGACATACAGTACATTTGAGTTAAAGGCACCATTTCCTTCATAAAATCCATGTTAATACAACTCCTGCTATTCTACCAACTTTTTAAAGTTTATTACAGTAATATTTAACACTTGCCCCTATTTTTCTGCCTTTGTCTCTAATTATTATAGGATTTGTCCAGATATTTCTTGGCTAAGAGGTTAAGAGGTATGCTGCAGATTCAACTGCTATCACAGCACAAAAGGAAGATATCCCAAAGGTAACACATGATAGTGGCGCAATGGAGTGTGGTTTTGCCAAGAGTCATGGTAGGTTTTACTGTAGCTACATAAATAATGTGCTCTACTAATACTCAAACTGCAAAGTTATCCATAATGCAAGAGAAAATGGACATATAACTGTGAAACTCTAAGTTGTTTGCTACACATTTAGTAAACCAAGCAGTGGATTAACTTATTCTAGCAGTACTCTCCAGGCTGCTGGAATGGATACAAGGATGCATTAGCATGGCTTCCAGTAGCTGAATGTGAACAAGTGATTCTGAATGTGTGGGACTAACACCTAAGTGCAGATTCCAAGACAGAAGGCTTAATCATTCTTGATATGTAATAGTGACAATTCCCTTGACCAATGAAAAGCTGAATCTTGACTTCAAGAATCCATCAGTCTACTTGGTTTGGGCACAATGATACATTGTGTATGTGGCTGCATGTACATTGTAGTTAGTGAGTCTATATTATTTTGTTGAATGGCTATTCAGCGAATAGCCATCCATCAAACACCTATTTAGCAAGCATTCATCAAACACCTATTTAGCGAAGCTACTCTTCATCGAATGGTGACTTTTAACTAGGGCAAACTGACATTTGGCCACCATTTGTAATTTGCCCTTTTTCCCACTGTAGTGCAATTTTGAAGTTGGTATATTTAGTTAAGGGGTGTGGGAGGCACAGCTCCCCACACTGGGGGATGTGGGGTGGTAGCCCCCCACCTTGGCAGGTTTAAATTTATTTATTTATTTTTTGCTGTTACTCAGTTGGCCAACTGCTTGGTTGCCCTACTTAAAATTTGCCATTTGATGAAGAGCAGCTTCACTAAATAGGTGCACAATGAATGGCTATTCACCGAATAGCCATTCAAGAAAATAACATAGACCCATAGTTAGGACAGATGGCATTACAGAGTCTCACTTGAAAAGATATGATATTGCCAGTGTTGTGAGATATGTATACTCCCACAAAAGATTTGGGAAACACTCCCACTGGGAATTGATGGTTCTCCAAATACATGAGTCCTGCTTAGGATAAAGCCCTTGACATCTTGCTTACTAAATCCATTGAATCTGAGATAGGTAGGTGATGAGTGAAACATACTCTGAATGGATGGAGTATCTGTTTAAATCTCCTTGTAGGGGTCAGGAATACTACCTGCAAAGTGTTGGCTAGAAAAGACTGAGAAGGTATAAAATAAAAAAATAAGAAACAGATAGAGAGAGAGAGAGAGAGAGAGAGAGAGAGAGAGAGAGTGCAAAACAGTAACAAAGAGAGAGTGAAGTATGCAAATTGGGTGGGCATGTCCTGACTCTGCTGCTTTTTCTGACTAGCAGAGGAAGGAAGAATACATGCAATACTGAGCATCAGGACCATATTAAGAGTTTCTATTGTGATGGAGAGGTGGAAGAAGCTAAAAATTATAAATATGGTAGGAGATTATACTGGCAAGGAAAAAGGGAATCTACATTTATTAAAATCCAGACCAAGGGATCCATTTCCAGTTGGAAAGAGATAGGAAGAAGCCACAATTCCTACAATCCTGACCATTAGATTCATTTCTAGTGGATTGGAAACAAGGGAAGCTACACTGCTGAAAATCCTGACCATGGAATCAGTTTCCAGAAGGAAGGCAATAGGGGGAAGCTACATTTCTGAAAACACTGACCATGAGAACAGTTTCCATTTGGAAAGAAATAGGGGAAGCTGCATTACTGAAAGTTGTGATAGTTCCATGATGCCCTGCGAGACAGACAGATTAGAAAATAGAAAAAGATGGTTTTGAACCCAGAAAATGATATGTGAGTAGAAGCAGAATTGTCTAAGGGGACGTCTGCCTTTCAAGGAATCCCTGAGCACCATATGTGGGAAAGAACTGCTCTATACTGAGGAAAATCAACGCATATTACACTCCAGAGAAGAGGCAGAGCACTAACTGAGGACATAATATGTGACATACTTAATGAATAACCTTATGTGCTATTGATAAATAAAAGAAAAAATAATACCAGTAGCCAAAGGTCACCCAGCTTAAAAAAGTATAATCAACAGCAAAAAAACAAGCGTCCCACAGAGCTGATAAGATAAAAAGTTCATTAATGATTGCACCTGTGATGATTTTTTTATGAATCTGAAGAAGCACTATGTGTGAAAGCGCTTATCCTTTACATTAAAAAACTTTTTATCTTATCAGCTCTGGTGGACACTTGCTTTTTGCTGTTGATTATGTGCTATTGACCAAGTTTAAAAGCAGTTTACTTTCACTTAAACTAAAAGGAAGAGATAAAAATGTAAAGTGCTTAATGAATGACTGTCTGTAATGCTGAGTTCAAATAAAGTTTGATTTCACTTAATCACTGAAGATTTTACTTAAACACCAAAAGAGAAGGAACAATTATATGGCATTTTTAAAACAGAAAATGGAAAAGTTTATGCTGAGCTTTCTGTTGAGCTGAATTAAAGACTGACTTAAAGATAGCATTACTGTCTGAACTAAAACTTGTATAAATACTGTTGTTTTATATTTATATCTAATCAGCATAAAATCTGAGTACCAAACAGCACATAACTCTTTCAGCTGTCAGTAGGAATGTGGGATGCTACTAAAAACACATTTAAAAATATAGTGACAAAAATGATGGAAACATATTGGGACATTATCAAAAAGGCAGAGTAAAATCTGTAGACTTTACTAAACTATATCGCAAAATTCTACATTACAAGGTTATTTATTTCTGCTTCAGAAAAGGGGAGTTGTAAGATGCGTCTCCTCTTTCTTAAATTATTGTTGTTACTAGTAGTTGGCCATGTAATGTGCTTTTCTCTTTACTAGATAGCTTTAAAAATCACATGTGATGGCAGGGATGCGGTGGAGTTAGTTCAGAAAACTGTGTGAATAGGTAAATCAAGCGTGGAAATAGTAACATACCTCCAAACGTAGGGGCATCCTAAATCAGGCCTGAAAATAGGAATGTTCCCCCAAAATAAGGACAGTTGAGATGTTTGTATTAGACTAGGCATTTAAATACTCTTTGTCTCCTTCTGTTTATGTAATAGATAGATAGATAGATAGATAGATAGATAGATAGATAGATAGATAGGTAGAGATACAAGTCTGTATTGAAGTATCAAAATGCATAAGCATTGAAACACAGATGATCCATTTGGCGCTTCAAAAATATACTTCACAAAAACATGAAAACAAAGAAAAAAGTGATAGTGTTATGAAAATGGTTTTCTCTAAGTGTGTGGTTGGGATTAGGGGTAGAGGCAAGGTCAGCATTGCACACAGTACCAAGGATGGCTCAGGTGTGGATTGAATGCACTTTCTTATGAAAGTGTGCAAACCTGAGCCCTAACTTTGTCCCTAACCCCAACTCTATACCATAGGAAAAACATTTTGTATAACACTAGCACTATATAAGTTATTCAGGTGCACATAATATACACATAACACTAAATCTATCCTCATCCCTTGTTGTTAATCTAACCATAACCCACAAGCATTCTTGTACAGGTCTTGTGTGCTTTAGATCATGACATGGTTGCTGCCATGTACTCAAAAAGGCAAGTGTTCTAACTCCCATTAGCTCAACTGTACGTAACTACTAAGCCCTCCTTACACCTGACTTTATTACGCTGTATAGCCCTATAACAGCTATAACTCTGAGCTTAAAATTCTCACGTAGTGCTTAACCCAGACCCCCCCCTCCCCAAACCTAAAATTCCTGATTGTTCTCTAAATCTAAAAATTCCACTCCCCATCCCTAAGCCTAAAGTCCTGGATCAATCCTAAACCTAATACTCCAGCCATCCACCCTAAACCTAAATTATCCGATGTCTCTCTAACCCTAAACTCCTTTCCCACTCCTGAAACCTAAAAATCCCTTGCCTCTCCTTAAGCTTAAACTTAGCTCCTACTAACTAACCCTAGAAGTCCTTTCCCACTATCTAACCATCTAGTCCACCTCTCACTCCCTAAACCTAAATCCTCTTTCCGATCGCTGCCTTATTCTTTGCTCTGACCCCATGCCACTCCCTGCTTATGACTGCTGCACTTACTTTACTCAAACTCAAATAATGTGTTTGGCTAAGTTGTAGCAGCTGCCTGTTCAAACTCATATTCAAGTTAGAGCGTGAGCAGTAGCCTGTGTGAGCTACAAGATGCTCAGGTTCCTGGCTTTGTGACAGTAGTGTCTGAGTGCTGGGTAATTCTGAGCTTGTAGTAATATCCTCATACATACATACTCGCACCCCTAATGCTGAAACTTTCTGTATAGCAAAACGTTTCAACACTAAAAACCCAAACCTACATTCACCTTACTCACACACATGTGACCATTTTCTTTTTGACATGTCCAGGACTCAAGAAAGAGTGCTTTTGATGAATTTCCCTAGCACTTCACTCAGTCTTTTATAGAAAATAATTTTATTCATATGCCATAACTTAATTGCTTGTTTTGCCAATGTAAAAAATTAATATTTATAGTTTAAATCATAAAGTCAGCTACAATGCCTGTTTTACAAACTCAGGTGTTGAACATCAAATGAAAATAGAAAGTTTCTGGTTATAGTCTTCAATAGGCAAACAAGTTCCAGATCTTTTTCTCCGGCAAATAGTCTTTGAAAAATTATCCCTTTCCAGATCCATTGCTCTTGGCCTCCAGTTTCCTTCTGCAAGGGCAATAACTCTTTTTTAAAGCTTCCAGACTCCTCTGTCCATCCTCTACCTTCTTTTCTGCTGTACTCTTTCCAGTTTATTCATGCTTGTTTTCCTATAGGGTTTCCATATTGTTATTCTATACTCAAGTTTGGGCCTAATGTAACTTAACAATGACTTCATTATGTTTGATTTCCTAGACTTTATAAATCTTTTTATACAACCTATAGTTCTATAACTATCATTAGCCAAATGTTAAACACGTGCTTCCCTTGATCATTCTTTTGTTACCTGTGTTTCCCCTCCTCCCTGTACTTATTTAAAGGCCCCTTCCTCCATATCTGTGCTGTAAACTAAGCTACTCTCCTTTCTGGCTCCTCATGCCTTTCTAGTCTTGTCTTTCCTTTCTACTGCTATCTGTAAACCTGGGAGTACTCTCTCCAGACCTTCTACCTTTCTTTTTCACCCTCCAGCCTGCAACTTTCAATATTTTTATTTTTCTCTGTCTCTCATTCCTTTGCCTTCTATTTCACTCTTTCTGCTTATCCCTAATATTCACTACCCCTCCATCAATTGCTCTCTTCTGGAGATTTAATATTTTTTTTACCACCTTAAGCTCACTATCTTATTTTTTCATTACATCTCTCATCTTACAGTAGTCAACTACACGGAGAAGGGACCTCACCCCCCCCCCCCGAATATACCTGGCTGACATTCTATCTACTGACCCTCAAAGTGATACAAGGATTGCTGTCTAGCCAAGGAAAGGAGGAAATCAACAAAAACAGAAAGACACCATCACAAGCTTTATGTACGTGTCCCAATTGCTTCTTCCTCATGTGGTGGTAAAAGCTTCTGTTTTTGTGCAAATTAATCTAGGCTGTGACGTGCACACGTATTTCTCAGCTCACTAACCTCCCATCACCGCCATCTTTCTTCCACCTCCACTCAGTATGCATCTCTCTCCCTAGGATCTGTATCACTTTGACACCTAAATCACTTCAGGAAAGCGTGCTAAAGGTTAAGACTTTGCTGCCTCTGTCCTCTCTTTTCTAAATCAAGGGTTCACTTCATACATAATCAACATCTGGCTTTACTCAGCTAGTTTCTACACTCTAGTCCCAAGTAGGTAACAAACTCCAATGTCACCTTTTGGGTTTTTTCACCAGATAATATACTGTTTTCATTCTACTAAATATATCTCATGCAGCACTGTTGACTGTTAACATATATTATTGCCTGAAAATTTAACAGTACCTGTGGAGATAGTTTTTTTTCTCTCAGTTTTGTTTCTGAGATTCATGGCTGCTTGCTGGCTGGTGCATCTCACTCTGTTTGCCCTCCACTTTGCTCTGGGCTCACTCCACTCCCACACCCTACCCCCTCTTTCCCTAGATTTGTACCTAATAAAACACACCCCCTTCTACCTCAAGCCAATACAACTCCTACCTCAATCCCCTCCCCTTCCTCTCACCTTCACCCCACACCTTTTTCAACCATCAACTATGCCCCACTTCAATTCCTTGCTAGCCAATTATCTCCTACTCCACCTACTCTTGCTTAGCTCCACCTCCCTGCACTCATGCACCATCATTCACTTTCAGTCATCTACTCTCTCTCTTATCCTCCTCCAACAGACACATCCACACATATGCAACCATTGGCTCACAGCTCTACAACACAACTACTTTTCTCCTCCTACCTTTCAAACATTTACCCACACATAGGACTTACCCTTCAACTCACAGATATGTAAAACTTACTAATAAATTCAGACAACTCACTCTATACAATATAACACAAATTAAACTCCAGGCTGACATCTACCCCAACCCAGGCCATCTCACCCACACCCCTCATTACCCAACCATTTCCCCACCCTGCCCTCCACCAATATCTCCCTAACATACTACTAACCACCACCCCCATCCCCCACTTCCAAAGACCAACAACTCAGACCTAGTCTTTATGCACTTTAACCTTCGTAGTATCATAAATAAAATTACTAAATTCCATGCAACCCTTAACTCCTACTTACCTGACATTGCAGCAATAACCGAAACCTGGCTAAAGCCCCACATCAAAGTCAAGGAAATTATTACAAATGGATATAACATAATTAGATTAGACAGAAGAAACAAAAGGGGTGGTGGCGTCGCTATTATGTATAAAGACACACTCAAACTGGAACTATTAAACTGTGCCTCTCCTGACTTACCTAACTCCAGAATTCTAACAACATGCCTAGTAACAAACCCTAACAAATCTGTTATGATCATAACCACCTACCACCCCCCCCCCCAGGAACAACTTACCCATAATTGAGAATCTTCTCACCTGGGCATCAACTAATTTCAGCCAGGAGTCCATTATCCTGGATCATTTTAACCTGAATTGACATTCCTGCAACACCAGCAGCCCCTCCAATTTCCTAAACCTCTTCAATTTCACTCAAACCATATCCTGTCTGATCCAGCTAGATAAACATTCTAAAAAGCAGTCCACACTAGATTGGATACTAACAAACCAAATCTAGGTTATTTAGCAGGCTGCCTTTCAGACTTCCTTGGTGACCACTTGCCTACCTTCCTGTACAGGAAACAAGCTCAGACACAAACCAACACAATATATAAATTTATCAGGAACAAAAAAAAAATGTTCCCCCTCCACTTTCAACCACCTTCTCCAGCAAAGTAACTGGCACCTCTTAGAAACCTCCCACTTGATCAGGCAGTCCTTTACTTCAACAATACAATTCTTAAAATACTCAACAATCTAGCACTTACAAGAAAAATAAGAGCAAAAACTATGCACATACTTTGGCTGTCTAAAGATATCCTAGCACTGCTGAAGCAAAGAGACAGGGCATGGTCCACTTAAAACACTACCAAAAATAAAATAGACCACACAACATATTAGCAGCTACGTAACCAAACTAAGAGACAGATAAAAATAGACAAGCAAAACTATTTCCTTTCAGATCAGCAAACCCACCAATTTACCCCCATAAAATTTTGGCAAAACATTAACCATCTTCTCAACCCAGGCTATACCCCTGCCCCCAACCCACCAACTCCAAAGTTTCAGACCCATTAGCTACACAATTTAATACCCACTTCATTAACTCAATCACATCTCTTCTTGGTAATCCGACTAATCAACCTCTCACTGTTCCCCTTCCCTCTTACGACTCCCCCACCCCCTTCTCTTTCACCCCAGTCCAAACAAACTATGCAAAATCTCTTCTTTCCAAACTCAAACCCTGCTGTCTACCAGCTGATAAATTACCTAATGAATTCCTTAAAATTGCTGCCCCCTCAATCACCTATCCCTTATCAGTCCTAATCAATCGTTCTATCTCTGAACAATATGTATCCCATCTATGGAAAATATCCCACATCATTACCCTACACAAAGGTGGCCATCTAAGGATCTAACTAACTACTACCCCATAGCCATACTCTCACCTCTAGCCAAAATCTTAGTAAAATGCATTCATTCTCAAATCCTTGTCCACCCACTTAATCACAAACTCTTCTCTCCCAACAACACGGCTTTAGGCTAAAACATAGTACCAGTACTGCCCTGCTATCTTTCACAAACACCATTCAAGATCTTATAAACAGAGGCCAAATGGTCTCCTCCATATTCCTTGACATGTCAAAAGCTTTTGACACCGTCTCTTACCAAATCACTGTTGATGTACCCCAAGGATCCATACTTGGCCCCCTTCTCTTTACAATTTTAACTAACAACCTCAGCTCTTCAACCCAACTAGCCTCCATAGTCCAATATGCCGACGACTCTACATTAATCTGCAGAGCCCCCACCCCAGGATCTACAAACAAAAATGCAAAAATCTTTCCAGGACATAGAAAACTATCTCACTAGCCATCAACTCATACTTAACCCCAACAAAACCAAGTTAATTGTCTTCAATTACAGTAAACCCAAAACATGTCTGACTCCACTTTCTATCCTTTCCACAAACAAAACCAAAATAGATCCCACCAGCCAAGCCAAACTTCTAGGTGTCACAGTCAATGATAACCTAAGGTTTGACATCCACATCTCCCTCACCATCAAAAAAGTCCAGTCCAAACTTGGCACCCTTTACAGAATTAAACCTTACCTTACAGACAACACCAGACTAGCCACTGCCTGCACACATCTACTCTCCACCCTCCTCTATGGTTCCCTAGTATTTACAAACATTCGTAAATCTGACCTAAATAATCTGGAATCATGCTACAACAAAATCGCAAAGTTTGCCACAGGCCACCCTTACAGAACCCACCACTGCCCTATACTTTCCCAACTTAAATGGTTAGAACTACCAAACCTTCTAACATCATACCTCTCAACCGTAATGAATCGCTCAGTTTTTACTGGTTTTTGAGGTCCAAATAATGAGGTGTCACGATTCCTGAGTGGCACCCCATAAGTTTCGATTTCCCAGCTTTTTTTTTTTAATTTTTTTTTTGCCGTTTTTCCAGGCAGATGTCATCGCATGGAGGTATGTGCGGTGACGTCAGCTCTGTCAGCAACCTGTGTCTGGCACTAGCACTATGACTCTGCATCTGATTCTGCAAATGGCAGAAAGAAAGTATCATCATGATTATCCCATTGAATTTCCTATTCATTCCCTGAGTAGCTTAGCCAGCAACACTGGATTTCGAAAAAAAAATCCAGTATGAAGAAGCATCGTTACTTATGCTATATCAGCCTTCAGGATTAAAAGAACTGAAAAGAATAAAGAAATAAAATTGCTGAAGGCCAGGGGGGATTTCAAAAATGTAGGCGTTGTATCTGTCTCTTCTTCCCGTTATCATTCGTTATTAGTATTAAACCACACAAGAGTAAGACTGCAAGTACAGGAACTGAACAGGACCAACAATAGGTATTTTTTTAGACTATACAAAGTGCTTGTGCTATTTACTGTCTGCAGTTTATACTATTTTGTGGTTGCTGCTGGCTGGTTGAAATGAGAATATTGCCAGATGCCGGCCCATAATTATTTCTGAATCATAAAGAAAGAAGCCCTCCCCTGCTAGTTACTTGTCTTCAATGCTGCTTCCTCCTAGCTATTGTGTTGTGTGAAATAATTTGTTGTGTAATGAAATTGGAACAGTTAACTGGGTCCGCCACTATATCCGTGGTTTTGAAATGCAGAGTCTGCAGACAGTCCCAGTGTTCAGACAGAGTAGAATACCAGACTGACCCCTTTTTTTTTTCCCTAATGCCTGTAGCCGGTTTCAGCAGCTGGATTACTATGATACGGATCAGGGACGGGTGTTATTATGAACTCCAGAGTGTGACTGACTAGAGTGTCCAGGCCCAGTTCTTCTGGCTGCTTGAGTGCTGTTGGTGAGTGCGCGGGTACCCATTTACCTTGCTTGCCTAGTCAGTGTCATCATTACATTACAGTTTGATCATTGGATGGTAAGAGATTGTAATGTAGTCTTAGTCATTTGTCTTTTTATTTAATGTGTTTGTGTACTACTGTGTGTAATAGCTGCATTTTACACTAAGGGAAAGACGTTTTAAATGGGGCAGAAGAACACATATAGTGTTGCTGTTAAGTGTTAATTCAGAAAGAAAGTCTGCAGTGTGGCTAAGTTAATCTCACTCAGACGAAGTATTTCACTCCTGTTGTGGAACAAGGCAGACTGAGAAGAGTGAACCCTCTTTCCCCCAAACCAAACAAAAGAAAAGGTTTTAGATAGAAGCATGTTGAAATTGAGAATGCTATAATAAAGTTAGTTCTGCAGGTGGTCTTGTCAATTTGTGATTAGAATGGATAGATTATATTCGCGTTACCCACATTACCTATAGTGCTTTTTACTTTAGAGGTATAGCAGGCAAAGTCAGTGAATGAATGTATTTTGTAGAAAGTGTGCAGCTTGTTGTGGAGTCAGTTTATTTACATTTAGCAGGTGCAGGGCAGCAGTAGCAGTGCATGAGCCTCTAATAAGTGTGCTGTATTATACAAGGAATATAATTTAATAAAGTCAGGAAGGTGTATCAAAGAACACATGTATGTTTCTTGTTTTTTATGCAAGGGGCCTATGATTTGAAAACAGCCCAAAGGTAATCCTTATCCACCACTAGCTAGATGCATTTTCTTTGGATGTGGTATGAGTTTCAATGCTACTTTAATGAATGTGAGATTCAAAGGCAGAGAAGTTTTAATGCCAAGTCTATTTTCATTGTGAGACAGTATTGCTTTGTTTAGCAGATGTCTATTACTGTTTGTGCATTGTGCTATAAAATGTAAAAATAAAATCTAAATAATCATTGTAGAAGTAAAGCAGTATGCACACATTAGTGTTTATGGGAAATGGGGAAAATAGCCAGGTAATGGAACATTGGAATGGCTGTAGGGGGACTCTGGTGCCATATTTTGGTTGTCTGTTCTTCAGTTTCTATTTGAAAGTTGGTATCCCACAATTCCATTGGAGTGGGTGGGGTTACGTAATTATGTATGCAAATGGTATGTTAATCAGCGTACAGATTTGAACCTATTTTACATGGGCTTTTTCCAGATTTTTGATATTTCCAGGTATTAAGGTATGAATGGAACCATTGATGTTTGCTTTGTTGAGTGGGATTGCTTTGGAATATTTAGTGTCAAAATTTAAGCTCATCAAAATATACTGGAATCCATTGCTGGACCTAACTTGGCACCCAATATTATCCATAACAATACCCTCAAAAGGTACTTTATTTATAGGCATGAGAATTATCAGATTTTTAAAACTAGGGTTTGGGGCTGTTTTCTGGGATTTTGGGCATTCTGTATAAAAAGGAGATCTCTGTTACTATGTATAGCTAATGGAACCTGGCTAATTAGACATCTTTTTTTATCTGGTAATATGCTACTTCCACAGCCTTTTCTGCTAAGGTATTCTGCTTATAAATATATTGACCCTTTACATTGTAAGCATATTGAAATAAAGTAACAGTCCCTGCATTTCTTTTCTATCTAATATTACAGTATATTTAATCAGTTCTGCGGTCGTAAAATAACAGAATAAGGCTCTAACCATTCTAGCAGATATATTATTACAATCCATACGTTCTATATCATTTTCCTTCTTCTTTTGAGATTTAATATTCTTGTCAGAGTATATATCATAATTAAAAAAATAGCAATGTAACCCCTTTTTTCACATTCAAGACAAAGGTATGTGTGTTACAGACCCTCTCAGTTTGTTAACTGATTTCTTTGTCACTCCAGGTGTTTCAGCTGTGTATACGCTTTCATACCATGTAAATCTTCCTACTAAGGAGTCAAAACTGTCAGAATCTTTTCGGCCAGATTGACATAACCTCTTTTTGATTACAACCATTAATCTCTTTCTGAATCTATCAATTGCCAATATCTCAGTCACTGCTATGATCATACATATCTACCACAAAGACATTCCCTTGGATTCACAAATGGATATTTTCCATGCAGGAACAGTGTAGGAGCTCCTGCATGGAAAATGGCTGCCAAGCAATTCAGGATAGTGCCATTTTTACATGCACGAGCGGCCCTACACTGTTCTAGCATGGAAAACTGGCAAATATACAAATCACCTCATTTGCTGGTGAAAACCATGCAAATAAGGTAATTTTGCAATCCACCAAGCTGCCAGGTCTCCATGCTAGAACAGTGTCAGTGCAGAAATGTATTCAGAAAATAACTGAGTACATTTCTGCAACTGACAAAATCGAGGCATGACAGCTCGTGGAAAAGCATGTATTATGTACATTAGACATGCCAATGGCCAAATATAAGGCCAAAAAATGAAACTTTTTTTTTGGCTGATCTCGGCCATTTAAGCATAGGGCAGCAGTGCGCAAATAGGATTATGCCAAAATTAAATTTAAAAAAAAATGAGAAAAGTCAATTTTAAGTTATTCAGGATTTTGCCAATATAGTCAGTGGCATGCAGAATGTGAACAATACCAGGGAGCACTGGTGGTCAAGGGGAAAGGGTCTGTGTTAGTCAGCAACTAATGACCTACACACTGGGGTATGCAAATGAGGGAAGTTATACTGATTCACATATTTCTTCAAAATGTCAGCTTGTACATAATCGTGTAGGTGCAGCAATACAACAGAGCAAGTGTAAGAGCTGAATGACTTCATAAGGGTGTGTGTCATAGTTGCTGTAAGCTCATTGGAGCTCTATGGCGCGTGTTTACCCTTAGTTAAGCACAGCTAAGAAAAGGGGTGTGTCAGATGTGCCTGAGCAGTATGTACATAGCCTAAACGGGTGTGTGAGCTGCACACCGGGTTTAAAAAAAAAAAAAAAGATAAAATGGCAGCACTGTTTACATTTCAGCATTAGGTATTCACAGCATGCTTTGGTGCTTAAATAGGGAGGAACTGGGAAGGGGAAACAGCAGTAGGAAGGCAATCAAGGAGAACTAGCATAGCTGGCAGGTGGAATGTATCAGAATCAGCCAAATACACATGCAGCAGCCCAGCACACTACTATAAACTATGCAAACACCTTTCCGACTGTTTTTTGGGGAAACAGCAGTAGGAAGGCAATCCAGGAGAACTAGCATAGTTGGCAGGTGGAATGCATCAGAATCAGCCAATTACACATGCAGCAGCCAAGCACACTACTATAAACTATGCAAACACCCTACAGACTGGTTTTTCTAACAAATTCTACACCACCGATGTGCACGGGGGATTTTTAACTGGCAAAACTAACTAAAAATGTTAGAGTCTGATGCTGCTTTACTCTATCAATATGTGCTAGAGACTGAGGGTGGTGAGGAGGAGAATGCTGACAACTGACCCACAGTGAGGAAGAAGAGAAGAGTGTACAGACCCAGGGTAACCTACCAGGGCCTACATGAACTGGAGATAGTAGAGCACTATAGGGTGGACAGGGACATTCTACAGAAAATCTTTGAGCTGTGTCAGCCACGGCTCACACACAGAACTAATAGAGGGGAATCCATCCCAGTGGATGCCACGGTATGTGTAGGTTCAAGAATACTAGACACAGGTACCTTCCAAAGACCAACTGGGGATATCATGGGGGTCTCACTGGCATCAGCATCCAGGGTACGCCACCATTTCCTGGATGCCATGACACAACATGCCAATAAGCACATATATCCCCCCCCCCCCCATGAGGCATTGACCAGACGTATGCGTCTCTTCCACCATATAGCAGAATACCCTGAGGTAGTTGGTATTATAGACTGTACGCAGATCCACATCAAAGCACCACCCGGTGAGTGCGGTAGGGTCTATATAAACTGCAAGGGCTTCCCCTCCATCAACTATCAGGTCATGTGCGATGTCCAGGGCATTATCATGAATGTGTGTGCTGGCAGCCCTTGAAGCTATCACGACTCCCACATCTGGCATTGCTCACAGTTGTATCAGGCATTTGCCAGGGGGGACATCCCATATACGTTCATAGGTTCATAGGTTGGTACTAGGCTATCGGCCCTAGGGCATATGCAAGCCTAGCTATAACAATTCCCTGGATATTTCTTCCCACAATATTTACTTCTCTGGACCCCTGTCTAGCAGAGCGACTGACATGATCTCCGGGGTGAATTTCCTATCTCCCATCCAATCATCAAAGTTCCTTTTGAAGAGGGCCAATGAGGTGCTTTGCTTGACATGTATGGGCAGTCTATTCCAAAGTATGGGGGGGGGGGGGCACTGGGTCAAGAATCTATCCTTCCAGCATGTTTTGTTCCTTGTGATGACAAGGTTTAGATCCCTGGAGCGTGTGGCTCTGCGGGATTGAGATTTCTTTAAGTGCAGCATGTCCAACAGCTCAGGGTTTGACATGGCCTTGTATGTTAAGCAGAGATCACCTCTGAGTAGACGATATGCCACAGAGTATAGCTGGAGTTTTTTAGATGGTCAGCATATGGCATCTGCTTTAGGCCTGTGATTTTCTTAGTGAGGTATTTCTGTGGCCTTTCCAGCTGTTGCAGATGTCTTGTGAGGTACATACCAAATGGGGCATTATACTCTATAATGGGTCTAATGAGGGATGAGTACAGTGGGACAATGACCTCCTTTTTTCTGGATGAAAAGCCCTTAGTGATGAGGTGTACCGCATAGAAGGATTTCCTGACTGCTGTGGCGATGTGGTTATCGAAAGTGAGACCACTGTTCACCTGTGTCCCCAAGTCTCTCATCACACTTTCGATGTTTAGTGTCCTGCCACCTATGTGGTAATTCATGGGTACATGTTTTTTTCCAAAGGGGATAACTATACATTTCTTGGCATTAAGCTTGAGCCCATGGCTCTGGCACTAGGCATCTCTTTCTGTAAGGCCCTTTTGTAGAATATCCACATCATTTGGGGATTCAATAATGACTCCCAGTTTGCAGTCATCTGTGAACTTTGTTAGCCAGAGTCCCTTAGTATTGGCCTGTACTTCAGAGAAGTAGATGCCAAACAAGAGTGATCCCAGGACTGAACCTGAGGCACTCCACTTGTCACTTGTTTGGAGCTGGATTTGGAGTCGGCTACTTTTACAGTCTGGGTTCTGTCAGTAAGCCAGTTGACAACCCACCGAGTGACGTAGGGATTTATGCCCAGCTTAGTAAGTTTAGCTATGATTCCAGAATGGGGGATGGTGTTGAAGGCCTTGGCAAGGTCCAGATAGGCTATGTGGACTGCCTTACCCTCGTCCACAGCTCTGGAGACTAATTTGAAGAAGTCAATCAGATTCAGGAGGCAGGATCGGCCCTTCACAAACCCAAACTGGGTGGGGTCCAGTGTTTGAAGGTTGCCAATGTCTTTGTTTATAAGTTCCATGATAATGCGTTCCATGCCCTTGCAGATCAGGCTTGTCAGACTGATGGGATGGTAGTTCCCAGGATCCAAGGCTTATCCTCCCTTGTGGAGCGGGATAACTGTAGCTGTGCGGCACTCAGTGGGCACGAAGCCTGAGGTGAGGCTATGATTAAACATGACACTTAGGTGAGGTGCCAGTTAATTTTGTAGTTCATGTAGTACACAGCCTGGGATGTCATCTGGTCCCATGGGTGCTGTATTCTTAGCTTTGGAGAGTGCGGTTTCTACCTGTGTGCCTGTGATTATTGGAATTTGGCAATCTTTTGGTATTGAGATGGGCCCTTTAGGGGGTGTTGAAGTTGGCACTAAATTGATCTGCCAGGATATTGGCAATATCTTTGGGATCAGTATATTTAATGCCATTATGTTGTAGCTCAGAGCAGATCTGAGCATTGCCATTTAGATTCTTGACATAACTATAGAATGCCTTGTGGTTGTCTTTGGAATCTTTGGCAATTTTATTTTCGTAACTAGCTTTTGAGGATTTTATGAGGGATCTCAGCTTCTTACTGAGGTTGGTGAGGGAGTTTTTTGCATCCTGGGATTTTCCTCTTTTCTACAGCAGTTTCTTCCTTCTGTTGTATAGTTTGTTTATAGCAGGAGACTACCAGATTGGCTTCTTTTTTTTTGGGGAAGAGCATCTTGGTTCTATTTGGGATGGCACGATTCATGCACGAGTGGATGTGCTCGTACAGTGCCTTAGTGTAGTATTCTGCAGTCGAACTTCCAGATCCCGTCTGCATGGGTGTTGTGAAGTTTGTCACTTCTGACTTCAGTAGCATGAAGTTAGCTTTGGAGAAGTTTTTTAAGGAGGTTTCCTTACTGGGGGGTGGGGGTGGGATGTGGATGTCAAAGGTGATTTGCTTATGGCCAGACCTGACCAATGAGGGGGTGACCACTGGTGTGGAGCATCTATCTCCCATGTTGGTAATTACCAGGTCTAGGATATTGGAGCCCCTGGTGGGACAATGGATTAGTTGATCCAGGGCATTGGAATTTATGAATTCCAAGAATTGTTGGGAAAAGGAGTTGGTACCCAAGTAGTTTTCCCAATTAATGGCAAGGGTAGTTGAAATCACCAACTATTAGGGTGTTTGGTTGCATCTTAATATTTTCCAGTATGATTAGAAAGGTGTAGTGAAAATCATGGGGCATGGTGGGTGATCTGTAGCTAGCTACAATTTGGATTGCAGTCTTACCTAGTGTTAGTTGCACCTGGAGAATTTCAGATGCATTGTGTTGGGCAACTAGCCTATAGGTGTGAATATCCTTGGTGAATATGGACACTCCTCCACCTTTAGTGTTTCAGTCTTGGTTTTGTGGCCGAAAAGTGTGGTAAGAATTGTAGCCTGGTATTGCAGGGGTGCTCTCTGGAGCCTTGAACCAGGTCTCAGTTACTGCACAGATATTGATGTCCTCCATTTTGCCTCGAGAGAGTGCATTTTGAGGTTTAGACTTCTAGCATTGAGTAGCATTACCTTCAGATTTTGCATGCTAGTATCTGTTACGGTGGTGGTTTTATCCTTTGAACCTTGCCTAAAAAAGGCACTATAGGGGTGGCAAGAGCTTTAGCCAGTAACATGAATCCCAGGGGTGACAGGTGCAGACCATCTCTGGCAAAGCATAGTGGTTTGTCGATCATGTCTTCCCAGGCAGACAAATACTGGATCCCCTTTGAATGACACCAGAAGCTTAGCTAATTGATGAAGTCAATCATTTTGTCCTTATACTGTGGTATCATTCTGGGCGAAGGCAGGTTGCTACTCAGGGCTAGGGTCATACCTGCCTGGGTCACATGATCCAAAAGCTCTTCCATGTCTCTTTTCATGTAGTCCAGGGTGGTACTTCTCAAGTCATTCACTCCAGCATGGACAATGACAGAGTCGTATTTATACTTGTTGTGGAGTGACTTCAGTGCATGTGTTATGTGGCAGATCCTGGCACCCGACAGGCAGCTGACTGTAATTTTCTCCTTGTTCAGCCTGGTGAGTGGGACATCTGTGTGACTGACAATAGAGTCACCTATGACTAAAATGTTGGGTACATTGTCTTGCCTTAGGGGCTGTTGTTGGGTGGCACACTGGTGTTGTGAGCTATGTGTCACTTTGGTTGTGACTGGTGTTTGTTTGCGTTTCGGCTTCGGAGGTCCTTGCTGCTTGGGCAGGTTAATGTTAAGGGCCTCCACATATGTGGGTTTAGTGTTGCTATGTGTGGGTGTTGATGGTGTGGGTTTTGAAGGGCTATGAGTTGACTTGAGGTGTAACGCAGGTGTTAACCTTCTCCTCTTGACTGTCTAGCATAATCTTGGCTGGAGAGAGCTTTGCTTCCAGTTTGGCTATGTAAGTGCATCTCTCGCAGGTTGTAGTGTTGCGTGGTAGGAAGAGATGATTGTCTGTGTACATGAGGCAGTTGCCGCATTGCCCCAGTATGCCCAGATTCACCAGGTGGTCAGGAGAAATCACCAGAAGCTGACCCTTGGACATGCCTGTTTAGGTGATTTTTTGTAAAGTTTAAGAGCTGTTTTCCCTTACCTTTGCAAGGTACTTTGCAATTATAGGCTGTTTAGTGCCTATGATTAATTTATCCTTATTGACAAGGAGAGCTGAGTGCTTGAATCAGTTTCAGGCTTCCTAGTGCTTTCTAGTGGGGGATGCTGGCTATGCACTGGAGCCATGGCTGATGACACCCATCAGAAATGCACACACACCCAAACAAGAACACCATAATGAGGCACTCGCACAAACCAGGATCATTGTAGAGCGTGTGTTTGGGATGCTCAAGTCACGGTTCCACTGCCTTGATATATCCGGTGGAGCATTGCAGTACTCTCCAGTTACATGTACACAAATGTTCATAGTATGTGCCATGCTATACAATATGACCCTGCAGAAACAGCTGCAGCAGGACCAACATGGGGCAGGGCCACACAGCCCCCCACCATTGCTAAGGCCAGCACAGGCACAGAGGGACTCGGAGGAGGAACATCCTGAGCCTGCCCCTGTAGGCAGAAGGAGGCATCCCCACTATGCCTATACCTTGGCAAAGAGGCAATGCATAGCACACATACTGATACTGTAGGGACCAAGGGACTGATACCTCTCTCTGATTCGCACATACAGTAAAAGTGATGACAAACATAACACTACCTGAGCTTTACCATGTATAGGGAGTGTACTATGTGCATCCAACATAGTCAGCCCTCCAGCACCTTCCTCAATACTGGCCCACCAACAAGGTTAGTAACCCTTCCTATCAATTCCTGAATTGAATAACATGTTCTCATACCTGTATGTATGATATGGATGCAAGCATGCAAGGGAATTGAGTGGCTGAATGGGATATCAGCAGACAGCTACATGGGACAGCAGGAAATTCAAAATAAATACTGGTATCAACATACTAGGCAGCATTACACAAGGTGACAACCCCCACTGCAGTACATGTGATGACCCAAATAACTGTGAGTGTCAATAGGTCACACACATGGATGTCAATGAGGGTCACATACCCACCACCAGCCTCACCTAGCAGGACAGGTGTAGATGGCCATAAAGAAAGGCCGGCCTAAGGCCACCAAATGATGGCAATGGTGAACAGCCCCCCACCAGACCTACACAGACATACTACAACAGGTCTGGCAGTTGCATTTTAGTTCTGAGGGTAAGAAGTCTGAAACTAAAATTTATGCCATTAAGATCTAACATGTGTACTCTACTGATATGCCTCCTTTCTGCATGATAGGTCACACTACAATATGAAATGGAAGCCAACAAAGTAACTGAAATACCAGTACAGTCATTGCAAATGTTTTGAAGTCTGCAGGTGTGCACCCCTCCCCCCCAAAATCCCACATAGAAATGCAGCAACATGTAAGTTTGAGGAGTAATATCACTGGAGCAGAGATTGTCCGAGCTATCCCAGTCTACATTGCCGCATGTGTACAATATGCAGGGGTCAATGTGGTAAGTTTGTTGTGTGTTTAATATTGCCTGGAAGTGGTCAGCATGTGGACCTGGATAGTTGGTCCTGGATAGTTGAGTCTCAGTGGCCTAGGAACAGTACAGTGGATGACAGTGCCATGTAACAACAACTGCAGTGCCAACCATACTGCTTCTCAGCTACACCCATGTCAGCAGTTGTACATACTCACTGTCCATATGTCAATATCTGTCACCATTGAAAAGCTGGACATGCCATGAATGGGAGCCCATACATAGAAACAGTACACAGGTGGAAGTAACCTACACAGAGTGCATATAAAGTAACTGTCAGCTGCACAGATGTTTGGAATTCTACACAGAGGTTAGCATCACATTAGTTGTCCCTCTAGTATGGAATACTGGTAGTCTGACCAATCACTGGCTGACCACAAAAGGCACAGTTAGAAAGCGATGACAGGCTGCTCATGTCTACACACAAGCCAGCATAAGGGGAATGTCCCAGGTATATTTGTGAGTCAGGTGCAAGTAGCTTCCATATCACACAAGCACACAGCTCACCCCACCATCAGGCACATGTTTATCACAGGTCATATCCTTGCTGTAAGGAATGAGTACAGCATGAACCTATTTCTGCATGGGAATACATACATGATGCTGCATGCTGAATAGGTGTCCGATGCAGGTGTGCCCCTAGCTGTAAGCAGCAACCCAACCACATCCAGACCCGTGGATCAGTATGAACAGTAAGGATTGACAGGAACACCTCAACAACTCACCACTGTCACCCAAGGGTAATCCACTGGCTTGCAGCCTATGAACGTATGACTGACAGAATGCACTGGCCTGCTAGAGATGGCCTGCAGCACTCTCAAATGGCCTACAGTCCTCTGGCAAAGTCTTATGCCTCACCCATAGTGCCAATGTATGAAATGTCAGGGGGCCCCAACTAACAACCTAACACAGTAAACAGAAAACAAATGCAAGGCCATGTTGACAAATGCCAGTAGCTTACTGCCCCTCATCCTAGTGCAAGGACTGTGGACCAGGCTATAAATGCTACTGGGATAAAGGCCCAACTATAGGAATACCTCAGAGATATTGCTTACATAATGTTAGGAAGAGGAGAGAATAACAGTGGGGGGGTGTAGAAGCATGGATGTCATGGAGTGTGTCAAGTCTAAAACTCTAATGTCCACCCATACTACTCCCGATTGCAAACCCATGAATGAATAGCCACAAAACTTATTGTAAACCACAATGTGAAAGTAAACTGACCAGATATATGAGTCCTGCCTCTGGATAACCTGGGTGTATCTGTACAGTTGAGAGGTATGGCCCCAGCAGGATATGGCCATTCCGTGAAGTTGAGAAAAGCACAAGGAGGGGATCCCCAGCCAGCATACTAACAAGGTGCTGGACCATTTACACAGAACCAACAGTCTATTGTCTGTAGCTACCCCTCCACAATGGCAGGTGTGTACCAGAATGTGCAGGCTATATGCCTCAGAATATTGGTCTCAGCTTCATTCATCTTATATATCCCTGGTAAATAACTGTGAGCAAAGAATGACAACTGTCAATAGTTGATGACATGATACATCACAGTGTAAAACAGTACATAAGTCAGAAAATCTATGCTACAACCAACCACCCATGTTACACAAGCAGCACAGACAGCAATAGTAACAGTATCCTAAGTATGTTACTGCCATTTTTTCTCCATATTGGCAACCTATCTACAGATATCCTGCAGAAACAGTTTGATAGGTGTAGTTGTAGCACATAAAACCCTGAACTGGGGTCCAAACCTCCCTGGAATGGATGCACACACTCAGTATAGAAGGTCATACCAGGCATGCTCCTACACCTAGAGAAATGAAGCTCATGTCTCACAACACAGTGGACTACAGATATCAGTTATTCGCAGATGTCTGCACACACCAAATTGTACACCATTGATACTTCACACAGGCACATTGGATAGGAATACACATACATATTTAAGGCCAACATAATATAATATGTCAAACATACACACACACAGACGTGGGTAAGAGAAAGACAGACAACAGAGAGAATCCCATTATGAGGCCTTTCCCTCCATTACACATCCCATTGGCCTATATCACATGATGTGCTGATGTCATTCACTGCAGAAATTCCTTTGGTTAACCCTCAGCCCTATAGTCTCAGTGGTACTTGTGATAACTGTGTAACACTACAGTACAAATAAGTATCCATGTAGCAGTTGTAATCTCAGTCTTGTCAAATGTGAATTTGTGTGTGTGTGTGTGTGTGTGTTTCAAGATGAATGTGGTTGAGGCCATTCACACTCACTAAACTTCTCTTACCCCTCCTTTAGCATTGCTGCTGATGTCACTCACCTTCAAAGATACCTTTGGACAGATCTCCAACATATAAGCTCTGTGGCGCTTACGATAACTGTGTAATGCTATAGTGTAACAAACTAGTTAGGTAGGAGTTATAATGCTGGTCCTGGCAACTGTAAAAATATGTGTGTGTAACCTTGTAGAAACATGATTTTGTGGTCATTCATACTTACTACACTTCCCTTACCCTTCCCTTAGCCCTGCTGCTGATGTCACTCACTTTCAAAGATACCACTGGACAACTCTCTAACATATAAACTCTGTGGCGCTTGCAGTAACTGTGCACTACTATAGTATAGCAAACTAGTTAGGTAGGAGTTCTGATCGTGGTCCGTGGAAATGTGTGCGTCTGTTTGAGAGAGTGTGTGTGTGTCTTTGTAGAAACCTGATTTGTGGTCATTCACACTTACTACACTTCCCTTACATGTCCTTTAGCACTGCTGCTGATGTCACTCACTTTAGAGGTATGTTTGGACAATGCTCTATCTATAATCTCTGTGATACATGTGATAAATGCAGTACAATGTAGTAGTCATAACTACACAGGTAGGGGTTTGAATCTCATTCCTGGCAAGTGTGTGTGTGTGTATATTTCTCTCTCTCTCTCTCTCTCTCAATATATATATATATATATATATATATATATATATATATATATATACGTCTTTTCCTTAAAGATTTTGGCCCCATTTACACCCAGTACACTTCTCAGTGCCTGACTTTAGCAGTCTTTCAGATATCATTCACCTTGGAAGTACATGTTGGCAACCCTAAACCATGTAAGGTCAGTGGTGCGTGTTGTAAATGTATAACCATAATGGTCTGAAAATATAGTTAGATAGAGGTTTGAACCTCACTCCTGGCAAATGTAAATGTGTGTGTAGGGTAACATATTTTTTGAAATCGCTCACCCCCTACATCACCCATTGCCAGTATTTACAAGGGCTGATGATGTTCCTCACCTTGTAAGTACCTTGGGACAACAACCACCCTATAGCTCCATGGCTCATGCGATAAATATGTAACATTATAGTAGCAATGCATAGCTAGGTAGGGGTTCAAAACTCTGTACTGGCAAGTGTGTGTGTGTGTGTGTGTGTGTGTGTGTGTGTGTGTGTGTGTGTGTGTGTGTGTGTGTGTGTGTGTGTGTGTGTGTGTGTCTGTCTCTGTCATCAGTGTCCTGTGTGGGTGTTGGTATGATAATAGTATCCACTGGGGGACAAGTTTTGCTAAATTATTATATTGAGGACCTAGTATATGTCCCAATGTCCACATTATAAGATCAATGGTTGTCAAACACCATAGAGGTTGGTGTAGACAATCCACAGCCCTAAATGTCTCGTGCCATGTGCAATGAATATGTGACAGTATGGATTAATTTACAATATAAGCAACCCTTCTAATACTCAGAGACCACTCTCAACCCACAAATTATAAACCAACACACTTGGCTAGGCAGCAACCACTATATCGGTAGTTCTTCTGCAAATTGCCAAACAGATAGTACCCATGGTGTGATTGCAGTGGACTATATGCCTGTTGACCACAACAGTACCACTGACATCAGAAAGTGCTTTGATGTGTTACATCTCCTGACTGTGTGTTATCCAGCAGGTAA
Source organism: Protopterus annectens (assembly GCF_019279795.1). Taxonomy (NCBI): domain Eukaryota; kingdom Metazoa; phylum Chordata; order Ceratodontiformes; family Protopteridae; genus Protopterus; species Protopterus annectens. The sequence goes on from NC_056739.1 coordinate 1,760,163,651, forward strand.
AAGGACATGGCACCCCGTTCCATCCCCTCAGTAGCCCAATCAATGTGAACAGTGGCCCTTTTGCCATGTTCCCCACTGGATGCCTGCAACAACTGTAGAGTCTGCAAACGTACCCCACAATGGCAATACCATGCCTTATACACATGCCCTGTATGGAGAGAGGCCAATAACACCAATGAATCCCCTTATGATACTGTCTAGGTAGGTGCAATCACTACCTCAGTTACACAGCCAGGTCTCACCAAACGAGGTCAGGAATGCTACTTCTGAATATACCAATCTGTCCACATAACATGCCCCAGAGACCTCAAGCACAGTTCCACACTTCAAAGAACATCCATGTGGGACATGTGCACAACCCAGACACTGTCAATGTTATGAAATATAAATCACATACATGTGAAGCAGTGCACATCACTGGCCACCCACAATATAAATCTGGATGAGTGGATGGGTAATGCAATACCAACCCCTGGGGGCCACTACAGTGACTATACTCCTGAGCCACACTGGGACTATTTTCATGTAGCCTGATGCCAGGGTATTCCCTTGGGCTAGCTTTGTAGAGCCTTCAGGCCGTGAGTGTGTGTGTGTGTGTGTGTGTGTGTGTGTGTGTGTGTGTGTGTGTGTGTGTGTGTGTGTGTGTGTGTGTGTGTGAGTGTGTGAATAGTAATCTCAGTTTGTTTGGTTGATGAATATCCCCTCCGACTGTAGTTATTAGCAATTGGAGGTGTGTCCAAACCACAACACTTACCATTCTCCATTCTACAACAGATGTTGTAAATCAACATATACCTATGTACAATCCTTAGCCCTATAATCTGTGAGGCATATGCAATCACTGTGTTACAGGCTGGGGATTTTCATACACATGCTGTACCTTGCCTATGCCATGGTGGATGTGTTACCACACTGCTATACCCCATGGTCTTGCTGCAGAGCCACATCCTGGTGGCACACAGACACCTAGAATGGAAATGGGATACAGCATGTGAGAACACATTCACTCAGCACTTCACTTGTGGGGGGAGAGAGAGGTAAAGCTAGCACTGAATGCGTTGCCAAGACTGTGGCCAATATCTGTTGTCTTAGGATAGGTATTATCATTGTGCACTAACTTGCAGCACTTGTGTTTAATGCTCTGGAGGTTGTTGATATAACTATGAAAGACTGTTGTGACTGTTGTCAGTGTCTGCTGCATGTCTGCCATCATAGATGCCTGTAGGGGATTCCATGAGGGATCCAAAGTTGTGTTTGAGGCTAATAAGGGAGTTCAACAGTCATGGGACACCACCTTTCCATCCAACAGTGTCATAGGTTCATAGTTTCATAGGTAGGTACTAGGCTATCTGCCCGAAGGCATTTATAAGCCTAGCCAGAGTGTGTTAGCTTTCGCTGCCCCCTTAGATTAGTTCCCTGTGCCACTGTCCAGCAGAGGCACTGAAGTGATCCCTGGGGTAAACTTTGTTTCTCATCCACTCGTCGAGGTTTCTTTTGAAGAGTGTTAGCAAGGAGCTCTGCCTAATGTAGATTGGAATCTTGTTCCAAAGCATGGGAAGTCTCTGGGACAGGAATCTATCCCTCCAGCACGTCCTATTTATTGTTGTGGTGAAGTTTATATCCCTAGAGTGTGTGGCTCAAGGGGGATAAAGTTTTCTTTAGGTGGAGCTTGTCCATCAATTCTGGGTTGGACATGGCCTTGTATGTCAGACAGAGATCACCTCTGAGTAGGCGGTATGCAACTGAGTACAGCAGGAGTTTCTTCAGTCGAGCTGCATAGGGCATCTGTTTGAGGTCGGTGATCCTCTTGGTGAGGTACTTCTGTGGTCTTTCCAGCTGTTGCAGGTGTCTTGTATGGTACATCCCAAATGGGGCATTGTACTCTATGATGGGTCTGATGAGTGATAAGTAGAGGGGCACAATGACCTCTTTTGATCTGAATGCGAACCCTTTTGTGATTAGGTGGGCCACATAGAAGGATTTTCTAACCACTTTAGCAATGTGATTATCAAAGGTGAGATTACTATCTACTTGGGTCCCCAGATCCCTTATTATATCTTACGTATTTAGGGGACTACCACCTATGTGGTAGTTTGTGGGTACTTTGTTTTTTCCAAAGAGGATAACTATGCACATTTTGGCATTTAGCTTGAGGCCATGATTTTGAGACCAGGTATCTGTCTCAGTGAGACCCTTTTGGAGGATGTCTGTGTCAGCCGGAGAGTCAGTTATAGCCCCTAGTTTGCAGTTGTATGTGAACTTGGTCAGCCATAGTCCTCCTGTGCTTGCCTATACCTCTGAGAAGTATATGCAGAACAGGAGGAGTACTAGGACTGAGCCCTGGGGAACGCCACTTGTAACCGGTTTAGAGTCGGACCTAGCTACCACAACTCTCACCATGTGGGTTCTATCCATGAGCCAGTTGGCAACCATCTTGAAACTTAGGGGTTTATGTTCAGGCTGGTGAGCTTGTCTATAATACCAGAATTGGGAATGGTGTTGAAGGCCATAGCGAGGTCTAGGTAGGCTGTGTGTACCACCTTTCCCTCATCTATAGCCTTGGTAACCGTCTCAAAGAAGTCCACCAGGTTTAGAAGGCATGATCTGCCCTTAACAAAGCCAAACTGGGTAGGGTCCAGTGTTTGGAGGTTCGCAATGTCTCTGTTAATGAGTTCCATGATGATGCACTCTAGACTGGCTTGTAGACCAAGCTAGTCAGGCTTATAGGGCGATAGTTACCGGGGTCTGTTGTGGCTCCGCCTTTATGGAGCAGAATAACAGTTGCTGTGCACCACTCAATGGGTACATAGCCTGTGGAGAGGCTGAGTTTGAACAGTGTGTTTAGGTGAGGGGTTAGTTCATCTTTGAGCTTGTGTAAGACGCAGCCTGGGACACCGTCCAGTCCCATTGATGCTGTATTTTTGGATTTGGAGAGGGCTGTTTTAACCTGAGTGTCTGTGATTTCAGGGACTCTTCATTCTTCTGGTATGATTATGGGCCCTTTTGGTGGTGAGAGGGGGGGGTGATGTTTGCACTGAACCTGTCTGCCAGAATATTAGCAATATTGGTCGGTTCAGCATATTTTGTGCCATTCTGCACTAACTCAGAGCAGATCTGAGCATTGCCACTTAGATTCTTGACATAGCTAAAGAATGCCTTGTGGCTGTCTTTGGAGTCCTTGGCAATTTTTCTTTCGAAGATCGCCTTGGATGATTTTATGAGGGATCGTAGTTTCTTGATGATACACATCAGGGATGTCATCCCTTCTTGGGATTTTACTCTTTTCTGTACTAGTTTTCTCCTTCTATTGTATAGCTTGCTTATAGCAGGATTCCACCAGACTGGTTTCCTTTACTTGGAGGAGTGAGTCTTGGTTTTGCTTGGGATGGCATGATCCATGCATTCTTGTAAGTGCCTGTAGAATGCATTAGTAAAGGATTTTGCAGCTTGGACAGTGTTAACCTTCAGCATGCGGGCTTTGAAACTTTCGACCTCAGTCTTAAGTAATGTGAAGTTTGCTTTTGAAAAGTTTTTCACAGTGGTTTCCCTGTCCGGGTGTGGAGGCAGAATGTGGATATCCAAAGTGATTTGTTTATGGTCAGATCTAATAAACGAGGGGTTGACATCCAGTGTGGAACACCAGTCACCCATGTTGGTGATGACCAGATCCAATATGTTGTCACCTCTAGTGGGAGTGTTGACCAGTTGAACAAGGGCATTTGAGTTTATAAATACTAGGAAATGTTGGGCAAGGGAGTTTGTACTTGAGTAGTTCTCCCAGTGAATGTTTGGGTAATTGAAATCACCCAATATTAGGGTGTGTGGTAGGATCTTTATACTTCCCAGTGTTTCCAGAAACACGGAATGGGGGTCCTGGGACATGGTGGGTTATCTGTAGCAAGCTACGATTTGAATTGCAGTTTTGCCAATTGTTAGTTGCACGTGGATGATCTCTGAAGCATCGTGTTGTGCCACTAACCTGGAGGTGTGGGTATCCTTGATGAATATGGATACGCCCCCGCCTTTTGTATTTCAATTCGGGTTCTGTGGCCGAAATGTATGGTATGAGTTGTAGCCTGGTAGTGCTGGGGTGCTCTCTGGACCCTTAAACCAGGTTTCTGTTACTGCACATATATCGATTTTCTCCATACTGAGGAGTGCTTCGAGTGCATGCATTTTGAGGTTTAGACATCTGGCATTGAGTAGCATTACCCTAAGTTTTTTGTTACTTGTGCTATTTACAGTGGTGGGTTTGTCTTTTGAGCCTTGCCTAAAAAAGGCACTATGGGGGTGGCAAGACCCTTGGCCAGTATTCGAAAGCCTAAGGGTGACAGGTGCAAGCCGTCTCTAGTGAAGCAGTGTGGCTTGTCGAGCATGTCATTCCAGGCAGACAGACACTGGATCCCCTTTGAATGACACAAGAAACTTAGCCAATTGTTGAAATCGAGAATTTTTTCTTTATACCATGGTATCATTCTTGGTGAGGGCAGGATGCTACTCTGGGTCAGGGTCATACCGGCCTGGGCTACGTGATCAGAGAGCTCTTCCATGTCTCATTTCATGTAGTCCAGGGAGGTACGGCTCAGGTCATTTACACCAATATGGACACTGACAGAGTCATATTTGTACTTGTTCTGGAGTGACCTGAGTGCTCGTGTTATGTGGCGGATCCTGGCACCTGACAGGCAGCTAACAGTAACCTTCTCCTTATTCTGCATAGTGAGTGGGACGTCAGTGTGTCTGACTATAGAGTCACTTATTACTAGTATGTTGGGTATGTTATTTTGCCTTATTGCCTTAAGGATGTGATGTAAGTATTTCCCTTCTCCTCTTGACTGTCTGATCCAGTCTTGGGTTGAGAAAGCTTAGCCTCCATTGTGACTGTATAATTGCATCTCTCACATGTATTAATGTTTGGGATTATTAGGAGAGGGTTGTCTGTGTACATGAGGCAGTTATAAGAGTGCCTCAAAATGCCCATATTCACCAGTTGGACTGGAGAGTACACCTGAAACTGCCCATTGGACATGCCTGGATAGGTACAGTGAACTGTTTTACTGGATGGCTGGTAAGGTCAAATAGAGAGCCTTGTCTTTCTGTACAGTACAGGAGGGTCTAGTTCTAGGGTTTATAAGTGCTTGCTATGAGTTTTGAGCAAGTGCCAGGCTGAGAAATGAATGGCTTGAGTGCTTAAGTTGAAAGTTTGTCTAGTTCCAAGGGAAAAATTGAAGAGGAGACTTTGTAGAGCTGGCAATAGCTTTACCCTAGCTAACCGGCAATGCCCAGCATGCAAAACTGGGCAAATGTGGTATTTATAGCAGGGAAATTAAAAAGATAGAAATTAGCCCAAAATGGTCAATAAACTACTAATTTCTGGGCTGAAACCACTCCTCCAGGGACAGATAGGCTGCTCAAAGCTCCCCTCTCTCACAGGTGAACAGACAAACTTCCTTCTATCCAAGTAAGGTATGGGCAAACACAGAGATTTGTAACACAGCCCTGAATTCAGCACTAACCTGAAAACTGGACTATACTAGCTTAGAAAGGTGGCAAACAAGTATTTTTTTTGTTTTATTTTTCAGAAAATAAAGCAGATACAGTAAAATAAAAAACACTTTAAATGCACAGAAAAGGATTCTTATTGTGTCCTCCTTCTGATGTACATTTTACTAATTGCAGGGGACCATCACATTGTCTTCCAGTGTTTGGAGGACAGTGTCTGGGTTCTGTTGGCTCTGGCTAGTACCATGGATTCATGTACCACAGTGCATATGTGTATCATTCCACAATCATGCAGCTATTTCCCATTGCCATGGGTGCAGTGAAGACATCCACCCCTGTTTTTATGGCTGAAGAGTCAGCTTTGGAGAGGTTTTTCAAGGTGGTTACCTTTGTGGTGGGTGTTGATGACATGTTGAGTTCCATGTTGATTACAGCCTGTGTGGATCTCACCATGTAGGGATTGACATCTGTGGATGAGCAACAGTCCCATATTTAAGTAGTCAATACAGGGCAAGGTTGTTGCCTCCTTTACCAGGTGTCAGCATGAGCTGTTCCAGGGCAATGGAAATGATGAATCCCAGAGGTGTCGGGCCATTGTATTGGCGCTTGGCTACTTTCCCCAGGTGATGGAGGGGTAGCTGAAGACTCTTACTTTGTCACTGTTGCATTGGACCATCACAGATGGCAGGGTGTTGAGAAATTTGCATTGACAGTCTAGGGATATAGATGTGGACCCATAGCAAGCTATGGTCTGGATTGAACTATTACCCCAAGGCAGTTGTACCTGAAGTATCTCCAATGCATTATGATGGGATACTAGTCTGGAGGCGTTCCTAGCCATAACAAATATGGAGACAACACCACCTGTGGAGGTGTGGTGTGGTCCATGTTTGGGGGCTGACAGCTGTGGAATGCATCATAGCCTGATACTGCAGGTCTGCTGTCTGCTGCTGTGAACCACCTCTCCATTACAGCAGACATGTGTCTTCCACTCCAACTGCTTTGAGTGGCTGCAGCCTGACAGTTAGATGTCTACTGTTGAGCAGCATGGCCTTCAGATTGCAAACATATCTAGCTGTTATGGTGGTAATAACATTAGGAACACTGCCTAATGAGGCATCATACGGGTGGCAAGACATTTAGCCAGTACCTTGAAACCCAGCAGTGACAGATGTAAGACATCTATGGCAAGTCATTGGGTTCTGTTAATCATGTCATCCCAAGCAGAGAGGTACTGGATCCCCATAGTATGACACATAACATGTAAGCCAATGTTGCAGTCAATCATCTGTTGATAGTACCACAGCATCATTCTGGGTGACAGCGGTACACTGCTCAGGGCTATTGTCATACCCGCCTGGACCACATAATCAGAGAGTTCAACCATGTGTCTTGTCATGTAGTCCAGGGAGGTTTGTCCCAACTCATTCACACCCACATGGATACAGGGTGATACTCATAGTTGTTGTGGAGTGCCATGATTGACTGTGTCAAGTGTTGGATGATGGGATGTGATAGATATTTGGCTGTTACCTGCTCCATATTCAACTTAGTGAGTGGGATATGTGTGCGTCTCTGTACTGAGTTACGCATGATTACTGTATTGTACAAGGGGGTTAGTCTTAGGAGCTTAGGTTGATAGCCACCTGTGTAGGCTAAATATGTGTCCCTTGGCATGTGCCATATCACAGTCTCTGAGTGATTGTCTGTCTTGCTGGTCTGTGCTGTTTGGGTAAATGTCCATTGAGTGCCTATGTGAAGGTGGGTGTGTGGTCTTTCACTGTGTGTCATGGCTGTCAAAGTGCATGTCATGGTGAGCTACATGTTCCACATGGTGTGGTGCAGGGTTGATCTTATCCTCTTGACGTGCTAGTCCAGACTTTGCTGGGGAGTGCATATGTTCACATTGGATGATATATGGGTAACCCTCACAGGTCCGAGTGTTTGGAGTTTAGAGGGGAGAGATGTCTGTGTACATGAGGCAATTGCAACAGTGCCTAAAAATGGACAAGTGCACCAGGTTAATGGGTGAAAGCACAGATAACTGCCCTTCAAACATGCCAGGAGGGGTGGACATCACTAGCATGTACTGGGGCTACATCTGTAATGAACGAGTACTGCTGATGGCTCCCAGGTGTGCCACACTTCTTGATACAATAACCTGGTGAAGTGTCAAGCCATAATGCTAGTTGAAGACCAAGACAAAAAGAACTAGCATGATGTACGGCTGGAACAGAAGGCAGACTGTCTGCCACCTGTAATACTTAACCACAGCTGTGCAGTTATCAGCAGCTTTGGCCATGTGAAAGTTTAGTACATAGCTCTCAACCCTCCATCTCCAAAATGAGGAACATTATTCCCTCATAATGTGGAACAAATGGACAAAATGTGGAACACATTCTAATGGTTTACGAACAACTTTAACAAGGAAGGTCATAGGCTGGTTTTACATATAAAGAAGATCTTTTAATGAATTAATACAATTCATTTCTATTTACAATAGATTTCACTTAACAAATTACTAACACTAAATGTGTGACAGAACCTTTCAATGTGGAACTTCGAGGAACATGAACATTTTAAGACCCCAAATGAGGCATGTTCCTCGTAATGAGGTACACTTGAGAGGTGTGGTTCAGTAAGCTCTGTAGCACATGCGGTAACTGTGTAATTCTATAGTAGACATAGCTAGATAGGCAGGAGTTCTAATCATAATACTGGCAAGTATGTGTGTATATATGTATGTGTGTGTGAATCATATACTGTCTGACTTATACCATTTTTGACCTGTGTACTACCCTTACACTTTTTGTCACTCCAATTTAGTAGTCCTGTTGATGTCATCCACCTTAGAAGTACCTTTGGAATAGATGGAAATGTATAAGCTCTGTGGTGCATCTGATAACTGTGTAGCACTATAGTAGGAATAGCTAGATAGGCAGGAATTCTAATCCCAATACTGGAGTGTGTGTGTGTGTGTGTGTGTGTGTGTGTGTGTGTGTGTGTGTGTGTGTGTGTGTGTGTGTGTGTGTGTGTGTGTATATATGTATGTGTGTGTGAATCATATACTGTCTGACTTATACCATTTTTGACCTGTGTACTACCCTTACACTTTTCGTCACTCCAATTTAGTAGTCCTGTTGATGTCATCCACCTTAGAAGTACCTTTGGAATAGATGGAAATGTATAAGCTCTGTGGTGCATCTGATAACTGTGTAGCACTATAGTAGGAATAGCTAGATAGGCAGGAATTCTAATCCCAATACTGGAGTGTGTGTGTGTGTGTGTGTGTGTGTGTGTGTGTGTGTGTGTGTGTGTGTGTGTGTGTGTGTGTGTGTGTGTGTGTGTGTGTGTGAGTGTGTGTATGTGTGTGTGAATCATGTACTGTCTGGCTTATACCATTTTTGATCTGTGTACTACCCTTTACACTTCCCTTCACTCCAAGTTAGTAGTCCTGTTGATGTCATCCACCTTAGAAGTACCTTTGGAATTGGTGGAATGTATAAGCTCTGTGGAGTGTCTGGTAACTGCATAGCACTATAGTAGGAATACCTAGATAGGCAGAAGTTCTAATCTTAATGCTGGCAACTGTTTGTGTGTGAGGATCATATCATGTGTGGCTTATACCATTTTGATGTTTATACCATATACAGCAGGTGACCACCTCCCATTGTCATTACTTTATATAGTGTGGTAACTGTGCATCTGCCTCACATGCAGCAGGTTAAACCATTGTACAGTCTTCTGTACAGATGTGTCTGGAATATCCATATGTTTGCAACCTATACGTGGTTAGAAGTGGTCTGTATGCTTTAACAATGCCCATGTATGTAATATAGCCAAATAGGCCACAGTGAGTGTACTGACACATATGGCAGCATGATGTATTATACCTGACTGAAACATCATGCTGATACATCTGCCACCCTCACAGGTGGCCAGCCTTGTAGGTGCAATACATGAGTCCAGATGCTTGGTTTTACAAGTGAGCTGTTCCTTTTATGGGTCATATTAAAAGCTGGCAGAGGTGTGGACTGTCATATTGTGGTCCTAATTAGTATGTAATAGGAACAACTTGCATCTTAAGATGGGTGTGTACACAATTTATATCCACTGTATACCACTAATGTGTCACACATGTCCCTACCATAGCCCATTTGTCCAGCCCATTTTGCTGACCTCTTTCCAGATGTCTTGGCACTGACAAGTTGTGAGGTATGCTATAAGAATGTTGGATTTACATCAGATGGGCCCCAGTGGTGACCACTGCAATGCAATACAGTTAACCCTAGCATGAGTGAACATGCACAAAAAGCAAAATAGCTATTACATAAAGCAATATAGCTATTACTGATGGTTGTGTGCATGGTAAATTGCATGTGCTTCACATGTCTGGGGTATTACTAGGCAACAACAGACCAATGTCATACTCACCATCTTCAGAATGCTGCCCCATATGCAGACCAGAGGGTCCCAGATAGTTGTGAGAGGGATATATTGTCAGCAGACTCACATGTGGCCTTGGTACAGGATGGATGCAGCATTTCAGTACATCTACAGTGCTAACTGCAATAATATACAATGTCTTGTCCTCACCATAGATGTGCACCTCTGTGCATTAGTAAACCCCATCCACAAATGCAATCAGACCTGACACATGAATGTAGATACAATACAGATATATATATGTCTGATACATTATTGCACTAATCCCCACTGGGCACTTACCTACACGATCTTCGTCCAGTGTGTGTGTGTGTGTGTGTGTGTGTGTGTGTGTGTGTGTGTGTGTGTGTGCGTGTGTGTGCAACCCAGCTCCACAATGCTTCCCTCAGCTTCATGACTTGTGCATTGGGCATGTGCCCAAGTTTGGCGAGGAGCTCCTCGGTGGGTGTCAGTGGGGGCTGAATGGCTGGGCCCCCACCTGTGGCTAGCTGGTCCCTCACTACAGCAGCAGCCCTTTGACAGGCATGGCAGATGAGGTCAGTGTCCCAATGCTGCACATGCTCATAAGTTTTGCTGTGCAGGCCGGCATCATTTACCCTGTGGACCACATTGTTCCACAGGGTGGTCCTCTCCCGCACATCTTCTGCTTTCCATCCAAATAACAGGGCATAATGTCCAATCACATATTGGGTGATGATGTCAGTTTCCCCAACAGTGAATGCTGGTAGGTGAGCACTCTGCATGTTACCTGGAAGACATAAACAGGAAAAAGGTCACATGACCTCATAGGGTTGTCAAAATGCACATCAACAGTGCCTATTACTTGCAAATAATCCACACTACACCATAACCCTCCAAGCTGTCATGGCTATAGCAGCTTGTATTACACGCCTGTCCCTGAGCTATCTTATTCCCCAAATGCTGGACACTTGATTGCATAATACTCTATTCTCCATTCATTCCTGTGTAGAGGGTTGACAGTGGGCATCTTCCATGTCCATAGGTTCATAGGTTCATAGGTGTGTACTAGGCTAATGGCCCTGGAGCCTTTACAAGCCTAGTCCATAGGATTACTCTGGCATTGTGCCATCCGAACTTAGTTCCCAGTGCCTCTGTCAAGTAGAGCCACAGGAGTGATTTTTCTATTTCCTATCCACTCATTAATATTTCTCTTGAAGAGGACCAGTGAGGTGCTCTGCTTGACATGTATTGGAAGTCTATACCATAGCATGGGCAAGGTCTCTGGGTTATGAACCTGTCCCTCCAGCTTGTTCTGTTTATTATGGTAATGCGTTTGAGGTCTCTGGATCATGAAGTGTGGAGGGATTGGGATTTCTTTCGATGTAGCATTTCTAACAGAGCTGGGTCAGACATGGCTTTGTAAGTCAAGCAGAGATTGCCTCTAAGTAGGCAATATGAGACAAAGAATAGTTGGAGTTTTTTGAGTTGGTCCATATAGGACAAGTATTTAAGGCCTAAGGTCCTCTTTGTGAGGTATTTTGTGGCCTCTCCAGTTGTTGCAGGTGTCTAGTGAGGTACATGCCAAATGGGGCATTGTAGTTGATGACTGGCCTAATGAAGGAAGAGTAGAGGGAGACAATAACCTCTTTCTTCCTGGATGCAAAACCCTTAGTAATGAAATGTACCACATAGAAGGACTTTCTGACCACAATGGTAATGTGGTGGTCAAAAGAGAGATTGCTGTCAACCTGTGTTCCCAAATCTCGTATGACACCTTCTGTGTTCAGTGGACTACCATTGATGTGGTAAGTCATTGCAATTGTTTTTCCCAAAGGGGATGATGACACATTTTTTGGCATTGAGCTTAAGGCCATGGTTCTGACACCAGTCATTGGTCTCAGTGAGGCCTTTCTGTAGGATGTCAACATCACTTGGGGAGTTAATTATGGCTCCCAACTTGCAATTGTCTGTGAACTTTGTCAGCCAGAGTCCCTTTGTGTTGGCCTGAACTTCAAAGAAGTAGATACCAAACAGGAGGGGACCCAGGACTTAACCCTGTGGGACATGTGGATGGTGTGTGGATGGTGGCAGGTCTGAGTTTGACTTGGTGTGTGATGGAGCAGTGAGCACATACCTAAGTTCATGTCGGAGACAGACAGTGATGTTATTATGCCCCAGGGAGATATGCCGTTGTTGCCAACAGTAGGCAATATGTACATGCTCACCATTGCTGAGGAGAAGAGTGTGGTTGATGTACATATCCCCCTGTGCAACTGGGGTGGACACGGTGGCAATGTTCCCACCTAACCTGTGTGATGCAGGTTGCCTATATCCACGGCATGTGTGTATGAGGTGTTCTTTACCCCCAGTACAGGGTGAATTATATTGTTTCCTCTGTGACTTACAACATATGTGGAGACATGGTTGCAATTGTCCTTGGTGGTGTGGATATATCTGAAATGTAGTCATAGTCAGCCTTACAGGACGTCACCTGTGAACTTACATGCTTGCTCAGATATAGGTGGACTTGCTTCAAAGTTGTTGCCTGCACCTATGTGTCCTTGTACAGCCAAGGTAGCAACCTATTATATGGTTTGTGTATTGCTGCTGTCCACCAAAGAGGATTACTCTACCTTGGTGGAGGCTGGATATACAGGACAGGTACTGCTGTGTCCATATAGCTTCAATGGATATAAAGGGAACACACCCCTGTCACACTGCCTGGTATTTGTGCAATTGCAACATGACACCACAATAACTCATTTCATAACAATTCCCACCTGTAATGTGACCTATTGCCTGTACAATTCAATTGAAAACATAACAATCTGGTCTGTTAAAACATATGGAAATAATACTCAGTACAATAAGCCAGATGAATGAGTGTGCACACCCTTAAACTGATATGTTGTGTATGCACCTCTTGAGATGGTTACAGCATTCATCCATCTAGGTCTGGACTCTAACATCATGGCACATCTTCACTTGTCAATAGTTGCTCACCTTCCTAGAAACACCTTTGATTGTATTTCAATGGAGTTGTACAGGTTAGGGGCCACATTCAAGATGAGAAACATTATGAAATGATCTTCTGTTATCTGATTGTCATACAGCACACAAACCTGGGTTTCCAACAGGGGTGTGTACACTTGTGATATCCACTGTATATAGGTATTGATATAGCTCATTGTGGTAGGCATGGACAGTGGGTCATAACACAGGTGGACACTTCTCTGATTAATACCCGATAATCATGCCTACTCTAGTACTCATATCAGTGTCAGGGCAATGCAACAACCAGTAGCTGTACACATTTATGTTTGTTGTATGCATTGACACTGATATCACACACGTACAAAATGCACAACCTATGTACCTGACTGCTTGAAACCCATGTGATTAGTTTTGTGCCTCCCAGCTGAACATATGCATACATACATGTGCTCAGGGAATACCTGATATACATTTTTGTTATATGTTAGTATGGCACACTATATTTAATTTCTTGCTACTCAATCATACTTCTCAAGCTGTTACAGCAGTATGTCTGGATAATGGCACACATAAATGGGTGTCAAAAGGGGCATCATTATTGATACAGTATTAATATAGCTGCACCATACATTAGTACATTGCTTGCACAGTTGAGTTTGACATCACTGTGATAACCTGGAAGATGTCCAACAGTCATATGTAGGCTATTATGTTACAATGGCTTTGCTCACAGACCTGCCAATGGTTTGGCTGACATAACCACAGGTATATGTGCATGTGACTACAGATATCAGTCACACGTGCTTATTTTCCAGCAGAACACTGTATAGCTGTATGCTATTAATTCAATACATCACATGCAGTTCAACATATGTCCGCAACAGTACTTTACTATGCATATATCCTCTATAGCTCTCTTAGCTTTATAAGGCAAACATGTGTCATACTCATAATCACAGGTAACATGGATATGGAAATATCCCATTAACTGACCTAGCAGTGGCACAGTCAGAACTGTTTGGCAGACACCCCTGCAGTTGTCATATATGAGCTGTCATTTCTCAGGGTGAGTCAGGCTCCTGAGCTGTGATCTTACCTTGCA
>NC_056739.1:1760185155-1760192655 GCF_019279795.1 Protopterus annectens
CCTGGGAACTATCGCTTTATAAGACTGACTAGCTTGGTCTGCAAAGCTATGGAGTGCATCATCTTGGATCTTATTAACAGAGACATTGGAAACCTCCAAACACAGGACCCTAACCCAATTCAGCTTTGTTAAGGGCATATCATGCCTCCTAAACCTGGTGGACTTCTTTGAGACAGTTACCAATGTTATAGACAAGGGAAAGGTGGTCCACACAGCCTACCTAGACCTTGCAAAGGCCTTCGACACCATTCCCCACTCAAGTATTATAGACAAGCTCACCAGCCTGAACATAAACCCCTACGTCATGAGATGGGTTGCCAACTGGCTCACGTATAGAACCTTCATGGTAAGAGTTGCGGGAGCTAGGTCTGACTCTAAACCAGTTACAAGTGGCATTCCCTCCGGGCTCAGTCCTAGGACCCCTCCTGTTTGGCATATACTTTTCTGAGGTACAGGCAAGCACAGGAGTACAATGGCTGACCAAGTTTGCAGATGACTGCAAACTAGGGGCTATAATTAACTCTCCAGCTGACACAGACATCCTCCAAAAGGGTCTCACTGAGACAGATAACTGGTGTCAAAACCATGGCCTCAAGCTAAATGCCAAAAAGTGCATAGTCATCCCCTTTGGAAAAAACGAAGTACCCACAAACTACCAAATCGACGGTAGCCCCCTAAATATGGAAGACGTAATAAGGGATCTGGGGACCCAAGTAGATAGTAACCTCTCCTTTGATAATCACATTGCCAAACTGGTTAGAAAATCCTTCTATGTGGCCCACCTAATCACAAAAGGGTTTGCATCCAGATCGAAAGAGGTCATTGGGCCCCTCTATGCATCACTCATCAGACCCATCATAGAGTACAATGCCCCATTTGGGATGTACCTTACAAGACACCTGCAACAACTGGAAAGACCACAAAATTACCTCACCAAGAGGATCACTGGCCTCAAGCAGATGCCCTATGCAGCTCGACTGAAGAAACTCCAGCTGTACTCGGTTGCATGCCGCCTACTCAGAGGTGATCTTTGCCTGACATACAAGGCCATGTCCAACCCAGAATTGATGGACATGCTCCACCTAAAGAAAACCTTATCCCCTCGAGCCACACGCTCCAGGGATCTAAACCTCACCACAACAATAAATAGGATCTGCTGGAGGGACAGATTCCTGTCCCAGAGACTTCCAATGCTCTGGAACAAGATTTCAATCTACATTAGGCAGTGCTCCTCACTAACCCTCTTCAAGAGAAACCTTGACGAGTGGATGGGAAACAAAAAGTTTACCCCAGGGATCACTTCAATGGCTCTGCTGGACAGAGGCACAGGGAACTAATCTAAGGGGGTGGCAAAAGCCAACACATTGCTTATAAATGCCTTCAGGCAGATAGCCTAGTACCTCCCTATGAACCTATATATATATATATATATATATATATATATATATATATATATATATATATATATATATATATATGTGTATACAGTGTCCTTGCTGTTGAATGACTGTACTGCATGATATGTTTGAAAAAACATCAGACGTATCTACAGCTCAGATGGCTTAGTGGTAAATTGCTGTGGCTCTGGTGTGCAGGGTCCTGGGTTCAAGACTTCAAAGTGCTTATTATTTTGTTGCTAGGCAGAACAAGGGCTGTTGGGTACAGTGTGATTAAAGCACTTTTAAGCAGTTGTAAGTGGGTTTGCCTAGGTTTGCGCGGCAGTAAACAATGCTAATGTCGGTTAAATATGCTTATAGACAGTTAGCCTTAAAAGTGGTTAATTTGGGTAGGCATTGCTTAGGAGCACGCAAACTGACTTAGTCCCGCTTAGTACTGCTTACTCCCATTTACCCCTATGTTTTTTCTTTAAAAAAACAGAAAAAAGGAGTGATAGGAAAGTGGTGAGAAATGGGGCATGAAGAGGGTAAAACAATATGAAAGATAGCTAGGGATGTGCAGGATGGGTATAAGGAAGGTCCATAGCTGTCCATTTCTTCTACAGCAACAACTGTGCATATATACTGAATTTGGAGTTAAATTTGAACCCTCAAACACCGGAGATAGAGAGGTGAGGACAACAACAATAATGTGTTGTGAAGACAATTAGACAAGGTTAAATGTATCCAGTGGACACGTTTGCAAAATGGATAGCTATGTATGGGGCGACATTGTTTTTTGGGAATAGATTGCCTTTTTTTTTAAGGTGAGAGTGGGATGTTGGGGAAGGATAGTAGGTATATTTGGGGAGGTAGGTTGGGTAGGAAGACAGACAAGACAGACAAGACATCATACAGGGGCAGTATATGACACATGTGGGGGGTAAACACCTTGGATGGGGAGGGGTGTTTGGTAATCAGAAGCCCACGAGACCCCAAATGGATACAGTGAGACTGAGGTTTCCACCCATGGGCAGTCACCACTGCACCTTCAAGGCCCCGAAGGTGGCTGTGCTGGTGGCTGAGCAGGAGGGGCAGGCTGACCTTCTAATTGCATCATGTGTCCCTCAAGCTGGCATAGCAGATCTCCCAATTCCTTGCAGAGCTCGCTATGCACCAGACCCTTTGGGTGACAGGATCCTGTCCACGCTCGCACCCTGGGGGAGCATGAGCCCCATCCCCTGAGGCTGTTCCACCTGAAGGTGGTGCAGGACCAGTGCATGAGGATGTCCAGGGGTGGGTCCCAGACATGCTGGGGCCTGGTGCCACAGCTAGATGAGGTGGGAGAGGTGGATCCACTGGAATCGGCCTTCCCAGACGTGCTATGGTGTTTCAGTTTAGAACATATGTTGGTTAGTAAGGGTAAACACATTCCAGGATTAGTTATAACAGCATGCATGAGTATGCCCAGTAACCCAAAACAACAGATTTGAAACATTTGCATAGCAAACAGAACACATGCATATATGGAACCACAGTGGGCATTACACTGGCATGCAAGTTACATTGATAACAACAGGCTACCCATGATAGTATTTGAACAGGGAACATTAATTGTAATACATTCTGACATTTGTTGAACAACAGGACATGTGTCCCAACTGCAGGTTTGGTGGAAAACATACCGATTAATTTATGTGTTTAGATTATTGGTGAAGATAAGGTGGGAGAGAGAGAGATGTCCTTTAACAAATGTCGATTCTTGCAGTGGTCACAGCTTTAATGATCATTGCTCTAGTCATTACTCTACAGGTATTATTAGAACAACTATGGCCTCTGGCTGGGCAGCGGTATGCTTGTACACAGTATAATTACAGCCTTCTTATAGCTATGTTATACTTTCTCTTACCTGGATAACCTGTGGAGGGAATGTTTGTTAATACTACATGACTGTTTTGACCCATATTCACATAGTTAGGGTTACATATGTGCACTCAAACTCTGTGTGTGTGTGTGTTGTGTGTGTGTGTGTGTGCTACTGACATGCTTTGCCTTGATTTCTGTCACCCTAGTTGTTGGTAGTAGAAACCAGCAGCTGTGACAACATGACACTTTTGAACACTTCTTGGTGGAGACCACTTGGCATATGTTTTTATCCTGCTGTCATTTGCAGCCATGGGTTTGGACCGTGGGTGTTGGACACAGTATTACTACAGGCTTCTTATAGCTACTTTATACCTTCTTTCACCTGGAAGATCTGTGGAGGGAATTTATGTTGACACTACCTGACTGTTTCTACACATATTCACAAAATCCTAGTTGAAATTATGCATGCAGCTTACTACCATTCCCATGATTCATACTGTGGCTGTTTCTGCTAAAAATACAAGTTTTGTTTCATCAGAATAAGCTATTGAGAAACTGCTATCACTTCCTTGAATGTTTTCTTTCTAGTTTTTCCTTGGTTATACAATCTGACCTTGTGATTACAACATTCTTTTATATACATTCCTAAACATACCTTTTGACATAGCACAGTGTGGAAAACAGTGGTTAACACAACATTACTATTTGGATATGAGATCTTGGTGCATGAAACTTTCAAGTCATACAATACCAGTGTAAACACAACCAGTCTGAGGTTATCACTTTTATTGACAAGTAATTAAACTTTTACTGCTATATAACCTGTATGTTACTATTACTCTCCTACTGGCTTCTTCAGTCACTAAAAAACATACCCATTTTTAAATACTGCAAGGTGACATTCTACTATGTTTTATTTATTTGCCCTACATAAAACCAGCTTGATTGTTACTCACCAGCCTCGCGACACAGCCTTAGCAGCCTGCTGGCATGGGCTTCCAAGTTCACAGCCCTCTCAACTGCAGCTGTACAGGAGATAAGAGAAAACATTTATGCATACCTATCCATCACATACACAGGCTGGATTTTGGAGAACACTTATTCTGACTAATACTTACACACAGCAGGAACATTCCTCGATCAGGCATCCTGGACCCACTGAACCAAAAGGTCCCTCTTCCTCTGTTTCAAGTCAGCAAAGTGGTGCCGGACTTGCTCACCAGTCCGAAAGATGCCAGTGGCTGTGGTGAGATCTCAGGTAAGTTGGTCCCAGGCCTCTGCTTTGTATTGGTAGCCCTGGTACTGGTGCTGCAGCAGTCTCCCTTCATGGTCTTTAATGAGGATAATGACCATGACCCTGGACTCCTGAATGCCCCAGTGTTGTGCACGGAAGCGCGCACCTTTACCTACACCAGCCATAGTGCCTACATTTGGGAGCTACAACTGGTTATGAGCTGTATTCCCACCTGCATGATTTAAATAGTGCTAATTTCCCACCCTTTACCATGATTGGACAGTTTTGAAACTGCTGAGCTAAGCTAAGCACCAGGCAACCCCACTTAGCAAAGATGACTATTGCTTAAAGGGGTAGATGCTAAGCCCTGCTTACCAGTGCGCAAATCCGCATAGCTATGCTAAATCTTGCTTAAACTTTAAATTTCAGTCACACCTCACATTTGGGGCTGCAATATTACCCGGCTGCAACACTACCCTGATTAGCATATACATAATAATATTTACTACATATTTATGAAAAATACATTTTAGTTGTGTTTCACATATGAGAATTTATGGATTGGTGTGGTGCTTGAACTGTGACTAATTGCATGGTAGGTGAACACTCTAACAACTACACTATTCCAGTTTTGCTGTTAGTACTCTGTATATTTCTATTTAACTTCTTTTGATGTTTAAACTCTGCTATGCATAGCTGTGTGATGGGCACACCTGCTCAGCTATGCTTAAACGTTATTGCACACAGGAAAAAAATAAGGAATATATTTTAAATATTGCTATTAGACACTTAGAACATTGATAGAATGGCAGACTTTGCATTAGCATGTATTTTGCAAGGGGTATGTGGTGTGTCACAGTGTTGGTTTAACAGACTGCACTTCTTTTCTGATGTATGATGCACACATATATGGCAGAATGTGTACATTCTGCCATATATGTGTGTTTTTCTGAGGTAGGCTGTCTGTTATTTTTAGTACGAAGAACACAGTACATTGGACATTCTCTGGCTTATCCTTGAAGCCAATGACATTGATACACAGCACAGATTTTTAATAGTTCTCTGACAGAATTCATTACAGCTTTAGGGTTGCTAGTAGTAACATTAACACATTATCAGACCAAACTTGAAGAAATGCCTTCTACAAAATTGAAAATTGAGATGGATGATTCCAACTCAATAAAATAAATATTATCATATGAATTATAAGTAATGTTCTTCCCTTTGTGAAAAGAAAATTACTGATGCAACTTTTTAGTGAAATGCATGTGAAAAAAAATTTATAACACATAATTTTAGAGATTAATTTTGAATTGCCGAATGGCAATTCTCGAGTGCAGGGGGCATGTGTATTGTGAGAGTACTGCTCTTGGACATGCCCCCTGCACTTGCACTCAGAACCATGTTCGTTTTAGAGCATGGCATCGCACCTTCATACATATGCATGGCTCGCTGCCATGCTGCATGGGAACGATCCCTTCCATGCAGGAATAAGCTATTCCTGCATGGAAGTTTGCTGAATCCTGGGGATTGTATGCTTCATTCAGACCAGTGGGTCCTTATTATTTTGCTTTTGAAAAAATCCACTTGTGAAATTGTTGAGCTTGGGTATCTACTGTGACCCCCAGCTCAAATAAACAAACATTTTCTACTTTTACTATCTCATAATCCTTGTAGTCCATTTTTTTCATGCCATGAATGCTCAGATGGGATCCCCCATTATCTGTGCAGAAAGTGCATTAAATGCTGCTAGATGTCAAGGATTTTCCAGCAGTACATTTGGTTTGGAACACATGGCTGAAGTGAAATTTAGCTGCAGAGACAAACAGTAGTTGCAAATTCACTGTGGACACAGATGGCATGCAATGCTATGCCCACAACTTCAATAGCTAAGTGTATGAGGGCAGAGAAAGTAATGTGCAAGTTGTATTTGGTGTAAAGCATGTGCTTATATAATTACAAGATGTACAGATGTGCTACATTATGGAGGAAATGCTGCATGCTGTTGAAGTCATTCTCACGCTTCAGGTTTAATTTCTCATATCATGATGGGAATGGACCCCACTCCTAAGTTAGGGTTACTATTAGGGTTCATGAAATTGATATTCCTTCAGTCTTTGATGTTAGCCAAGAGTGCTCTTCACAGCACCCACAATATGCCCAGAAATGACTTCTGTAATTCATACAGGGTTACATGTATTGTTAACATATCCAAGTATGACTGTAAATTTTTGTTTTATTAGACCTGTTGCTCCTACTACTATTGAAACTGTCTGGATATCTTTCCTCCACATTGCTCTAGCATCTGCTTGCAAGTCCTGATGGGTTCCTATCAGATAGTTGAACTTCTGCAAGTTTGAACCTCATATGGTCGAGACCATAAGTTCAAATTTGCAGAAGTTTGAGGTTTCCATGTTGTTCAATGTGGTGCGATCTCAGAGTTGGCATATTTAAGTAGCGGGGTGTGTGTGTGGGGGGCTTGCCCCCCTGCTTACAACAGTTTATTTTGTTTTCTTTTCTTTTTTTTTTTTGTTATCCATAGTCAAAGTTTTTTAAGTTCGAACAGGATGGTTTGAACATTTGAATATAGATCCAATCCTGATATTTTATGACTTTGTGTCTCTCTCTGCATAAGACACTATAATCACTTGGTGTAGCAATTTCAATGATCAGTGATACTTTTGTCTTTTTTCATGGATTAGTATAGCTGGGTTTCTCAGATCTGTCTTTCTAACTGTTTTTAATGAGTGATCCTATGTCACATAAACTTCATCATACTCTGTAATGCTTTGTTGTTTCTCAACTACTTCTATATTATTGGGGCTGTGCAACAGTCATGCCAAAATATTGTGCCTTTCAGTATAATGCTACGATTATATTATACCCAGCAACATTATGTGCAACTGTTCCCAGTCCTGTTTTATAGAATTTGTATACATCTGTTTCTCCCACCTTTTCAATGGACTTTAGAAATCAATGTGTACATGGCTCACTGTCCTGGGTCACTATTATTAAACTTTCGTC
>NC_056739.1:1760197655-1760230155 GCF_019279795.1 Protopterus annectens
CTGTTTGACAGCTCATGCTGTGTTCCTTTTGCTTTTATATGTGAATTATGTGTGTGTGTGTGTGTGTGTGTGTGTGTGTGTGTGTGTGTGTGTGTGTGTGTGTGTGTGTGTGTGTGTGTATGCACAAGTGAAAACATAAGCTGAAACCACTCCTAAATATGGTAATGTAGTATCTATGACCCCACACCCATGCTCTCTGTGTATACTACTTATGAGATGACACAATCACTGAAGAAATGTTCCTAGTCTTCAAAGTTCATGTGATGTCAGGGATACAGGGGCAGAGTCATCCCAGCATAACTGATCATAATGCTTTTCCTTATATTCCCCTGCTAACATCCATTTGGAATAGATTTTAATCCAGTCATAATGACCATTAAATTTCATTCTGTCTTCTATTTAATTCATAAACTTCTCAGGTTTTGAAATATTTGCCTCCTCTTTCCTACCCTAGCCAAAGGCAGGAAACAAAATTGATGTAGAGAAGTTGACTCCTCCACTTCTTCATGCCACCTGTTCATCTTCCTAAATATTGTTTTTACTTGTCACTTTACCTCATTAATGACTACTTGCAGTCAATTAATTAGATGTAACATTCAGGCTGTGTTTATCTGAGAATAAAAATCAAAATTGCATATGAGAAATCTGATGAAATGAAGAAAAACAGTTTTGCATTTTTTTCTAGGCTAAAGTCTTTTTCTCACATTTAATGTGTTTTATTGTGGCACAGAGTACTGCAAATTCACTACTGCATTTAAGTTGCAGAGCAACAAAAGCATATGTTTTGGATTGTTTTTCAAGCACTTTCAGCATGAATGTGAGAAGACAGCCCACATAAGCAGCATTGCAGGCATGATTACATGATGAGAACACTTCCACATGTCTCTATTACTCTCGTCTCTGTATTCTTGCTTATCACTTTCCCTACTAGTCTATCATCCTATGTCCTTAGTTTAGTATCACATAACTCTGCCCAACACTTTTATACATCATCACTCACATTTACTGAGTATGTCCAGTTTTTAATGTTGCATAAGTTTCTTGTTCACCGAAACTCACTTCACCACAGTTTTATCATGCCATCTCAGTGTTAATCTTCTCTAGTCCTATCTACTCCACATTATAAGAAAATCCTATGTGAGATAAATGTCTGTCACACATCTTCCATGCAGCTATCTCATCATTAAACACTCACGTGCGTGACTCTCATCTCCTCTTCACCAAACCTCTAACAGATGTTATCTAATTTCCAACCACAACTGTAAACTTTAGCTTGGATTAGAGAAAAAAAGTGTAAATTAGTGATCTTAAGTTCTTAAATATGCCCCAATGCCCCTGGCATATGGAGTGTCCTCCCTACAGCTTACAGGTTTTAACTCAAACATCTTTCAGCTTTTGAAGAGTTTACCCTAGCTCTAACCATAACCATAATAAGCTTAACTGCATATAGGACCAATCATCTGACCTAAAGCTCTACTTCTACCCTTACCTGTCCAAGCATATCACAGGTGAAGTGCAGTTGTTTAACCTCTGCATAGATTTGGCTTGCAGGGACATGTGCCACCTGATACAATACTTGCAAAAGATTCATGACTTAAATCCCTGTAATGCGGTCTTCTAACGATCATTTATTCTTTAACCAAACATACTGTGAGGTTGTCGTTACTCACAACCCAACTATGCAGTAAGGTTGCTATGTTCTATAAATACCGTCTCAGGTTTTCGCAGTCATCTCTCCTACTATTGGAGACCCACTGGAAGCTTATGGTTTATTCTCTTCTTTCCATCACTGCCAGTAGTTCTAAACCACAGAAACATGGTCCTTTAATGTGGTCACCACTACTTTTATGATGACATTGCAAGTCTTATTCCCTATCAATCCTGGCAAACTCGGGTCTATATTATATCATCGAACGCTTAAAAAATCGAACGCTGATTAATCGACCTAATTTAAGTGAAAGCTTACAATCTCGAACAGTCAGATCAGCGATTTTTTTCCCAGGGAAAAAAATCGCTGATCCAAAACACATACACACAACACAAGCACACCAAACAAACAGAAATCCACACACATACACCTAAAATCTGATACCTAACCCTACACTAAACTATGCACACACCACTAGCTACCCACTTACCTTAACCCAAGCCCTAACCCTAAGGTCCGTCACTATCGCACACTCACCTCACCCGCTCCCTAACCCTAACTCACTTAAATATGCCCTAACCCTCATGTCCACTCAATCGCACACACACCTAACCCGAGCCCTAACCCTAACTCACCTAAATCACCCTAACACTCACATCCACACAATCGCACACTTACCTGAATCTGACCGGTAACTTTCCACCATAACACTGAAAATGCCGAAGCAACAGAAACGGACAACCAAATTCTTTCCCTAAGAAAAAATTTGAGTTTCTGCTGCTTCGATATTTTTCAGTTTCGCGAAAATAAGTTCGATCAATCAGCGTTCACTTTTTTAAGCGTTCGAGGATGTAATATAGACCCGTAAACTCATACAGAATACCCAATGAATAATTTCTTACATGTGTCAGGAGGATCATGTTGTTAACTGTGAATAAGTTTATGCTATAGAAACATTCCTACTTCCCAGTCCATGCCATCTCACACAACCTGCTAAAGATTCTCTAACAATTCAATAATTAACAAGAAAAAAAGGGTACGTGGACCTTTTGAATTCAATAATTAACAAGAAAAAAAGAGCGATTAGACATTTTGGCCTATTCAGCTGTTCACACCACCCTCATTTACTACCATTCTCAGCTGGGAACTCTTACAATTACATAACCCCCTGGACAAACAGTTGACTTGAAACCCACATCCATGGTCACTTCTTCCTAAATAACTGACCGATGCTATCAAATGTTTTCTTTGTGCCAAATGAGACTATTTCTGCAGACTTTATCCTCTAGCACTCTATAACTTCCAAAAGTCTAATAACAGACACATGGTCCTTAAACTGCCTTTCTTTCAAAACGTCCACTTGTTTCAGTGACGCCAGCATCACTATTATGTTGTCCATCCTAATTGCAAACATTAAGGTGTGTGCTTTTCACTTTACACTGATTAACAAAATAGGTCTGTGATTTATCTGTGGGTCCTTTCCACTCTCTCTCCTTCCTATTGGATAAGATCAAAACTATAACTTCTTAACATGATAAGGGATTCTACTCCAAGACACTGTTAAACACTGCAGTCAAATTTATCGGTTATACAGTTCTTTGCACTTATAATAATCAGCATGAAACCTATCTAACCCTCAAGATTTACTCCATTTAAGTTTTCTGTTGAAATTCAAACCCACCTGTCACTTGTCCAGTCAAGATAAAACAGATAAGCAGTTTGTGGGTTCATTTCAAGCAGCTTTATTACACACAAGCACATCAGGAATGAGGTTTTTTAACTTAAACTTAAATAAAACTCAATAAAAGTGAAGAAAGGCACCAACAATAACTGGAATCCACACAAAAAGTACCTCAAGACTGGAAACACATGAGGTGCTGTTGTAAAACAGATTTAATTAAAAAATCCACGAGTTAAAATCACTGCATACAGACCGCATAAACATAATTCAATACACCAGCATTTTCGTCTCTCCCATAAAGACTTCATCAGATGACCATTTGAATCTAATTAACCCAAATATACTCTCATTAATAAAGAGAAAGCCAATCAGATCAAGTTGATACATAATATAATAATTAATCCCTTAATTTCAGTTCATTCTACCATAGAGCTGCATCGTGAAAATGAAAACCATGCCATTCTATATGTTGCACTCACATCCAATACAAAAACTGTTAAAAATAGTAAATGAATTATTAAAAAAAGTGTTTAAAATATATTATTCCTTAAATAAATGTACAGTTTAAAATTCTTATTTAAAATTTTCATATTTTCATAGCAAACCTTAAAACAATATTGTTACTTGGTATGTATCCCAAAACAATGTATTATTAAACCATCTAGTGACTATAATAAAAATTACATTACAAACAACAGTTATAACTTGGCAGATCTCAATTTCAGTAGTGGTAAGATGGGAATGTAGTCATTTAGGCCAAGGGGGTTCACTGCATCCAGGGTAACTTGCCACCAAAGTTCCCTGAACTCAATTTTCTCCTCCCATGGACCACCTCTTATTTCATTTTTTACCTTTTCCAAAACAAAAAAGGCAAAATCTGCTTTCAGGCAAATATTTGTATGTTTATATAAAGCATTGGTTTCCTTTTTAATAGTAATATCATACTTGTGCTCGTAAATCCTTCTCTTTAGCCTACTGAAAGCCCGAACGTAGCACAGGATGGGAAAGCAGTGGGACTGGCTGCCTCGAGAAGCCAGGTCACCATTCAGACTGAGTGGTCTAAACTGGGACATTTCTTTGTCCCAAAGACAATGTCTCTGGGATTCCAGGACAGAAACTTCCAAACGGGGACTGTCCTGGAAAAACTGGGACTGTTGGTCACCTTGGGTCTTGCTGACCAAATGCTAAGTACTTCTCTCTTTTAGACAAATGACTGGCACCACAATTACGACAGTTAATAATAACGCTTGAATGGGTTTTGCTGACTCAACCTTATCGTGCACTGAGCATGTCCTTTTCACTGAACTAGTCTTGGAACTTGCTAGAAAGCTACAAGCTTTCCCAGGAAACCCCAGAGGGGCTACAGCTGCCATGTGCTTAGGCCTACTTCTTCTTGCCATGTGCTGCATGCTGTGCATGTTTGCTCTAGAGGTTGTTGAAATCATGCTCTTATCACTTGCAAGCAAACTTGTGTGTCTTTCTGTGAGTTCATGGATTTGACAAATCTATATGGCTTTGCTCAATTTTAAATCATTGTCATGAAGCAAAATCTTTCTCACTGCTGCACTATTAACACCACACACAAGCCTGTCCTTTATTAACTCATCTTTCAAGTTACCAAATCTGCACCTTCTGGCTTTGAGAAATAAGGCTGTTATATATGCTGCAAAAGTTTCACCTGGCTTTTGGTCTCTTGTATAAAATAAGTGCCTCTCTAATGTAACTTTTGTCTGGGGATTGCTCATTTCTCTAAATTTATGTTTCAAGCAATCAGGGTCCTCTCTTGATTCAAACGGTACCACAATATGGTGGTTTTCCTCCTCTCCTGCATATACTGCTAGTGCATACACAAATGAATACTCTCTTTCAATGGCTTCTGACCCAGCTAAGTTAAGTAAAATGAATGCCCTTGTACATGCATCTTTGTCAGAAAAAGCTGCTTGTATCTGCTCAAATACTCTCCAATTCTCTGCTATTTTATGATCAAGCACAAGTGGACAAGGTCTGTGAAATGCCTCTGCCATATCAACACACAGTGGTGACAATGCTTCCAATTATGTACAAACATACACACATAAATATATATGTCAGAACTTTATGCTAGTACCTATAATTATGCACAACAGCACAACAAACCCTTTGAAATAACTGCACTTTGCCAAATAAATCTCCGTAGCACAAGAACACTTTAAAATCACTGTAGTTCATGAAACTACTCTTTATCAGTGTAAGACATACTTCAAAATGACTATACTTTGCAAATAAACTGTAAGCAGCAGAAAAGGCTCAGAGTAAGAAACTTCAAGATGAATGCACTTTGCAAATAAACTGTACACAACACAATAACCTTTCAAAATGTCTGTACTTTGCAAAATAACTCTATGGTTGCGGTGGTGCAGCTGTTAGCATTGTCACCTCACAGCAAGAAGATCTCCATTTCGATTCTCGGCTGGAATGCCTTCTGTGTGGAGTCTGCATGTCATCTCCGTGAGCAATGGAAAATTAAAAGACATGCAGGTAGGTGCGTGAATGCATGTGTGCCTTCTCAGAAGGTTGGGCGCCGGGCTGGCAACTTGACACTGTAAAAATCCACTGTCAATCATAATCGGACCAGAGATCTGCTGTGGTGACCCCTAACCGGGAAAAGCTGAAAGAGTCTAAAACACTTTGAAATGGCGGCACTCCGCGAATAAATGCACACAGCACAAGAAACTTTTCAAAATGGCTGTACTTTGACTGCACTTTGCAAAATAACTGCACTTTGCACACAGCAAACTCTTTGAAATAATTGCACCATAATAAAGCACACACTCTGCAAACACTTTGCATACTCTGAGATACTTCAAACAACTCTAGCTATGCTTTGAATGGCTTTGGTCAATGGGAAATAGTAGTTTGTGCCCAAACATGGTCCTTTACTAAACAAAACATGCAGTTGCCTTGTTCTGTAAGATTAATTTGCTCTTTTATTGTACTCATTATGCCCTTTTAATTTCTTATCATGCTCATTATACTTTTCTTGTGCCCGTTTTATTTCAAACATGCTCATTATGCAAACCAAAGGTAATTCTGGACCCCATAGGAATATTTTTGCTAGTTTTATCAAATATCATAGTTTCAAACATTATGTTTAATTAATAATGCATTTTGTGCCTTTTGTTTGATTAATAATATGTATTGTGCTACTCGTTTGATTAATAATGAGTTTTGTGCCTTACAAATCCTCCATTTAATTTTCTTTGCCAAATAAATCAGTTGTGCAAGTTTTTGTTACCTTAAGTTCGTTTCTGGCCTTTTTTTTCTTTGTCTGAGCTCTGTTTCACTCAACCCGCTCAGTCTGCCTTCACCTTCAACTGTGCACCTCATGGCTTGAAGAATCTGCTCTCTTAATCTCGCTTCTGACACCATGGTCAGGATAAAATAGACAAGCAGTTGTGGGTTCAGTTCAAGCAGCTTTAATACACACAAACATATCAGGAATGAGCTTTGTAAGTTAAACTTAAATAAACTTATAAATAGACTGACTACCACACTTATAAATGTTAACATCCTCATCACGAAGGGCTTTTCATCCAGAAAAAAGGAGGTCATTGTCCCACTGTACTCATCCCTCATTAGACCCATTATAGAATACAATGCCCCATTTGGTATGTACCTCTCAAGACATCTGCAACAACTGGAAAGGCCTCATAAATACCTCACTAAAAGAATCACAGGCCTAAAGCAGATGCCCTACGCTGACCGCCTTAAAAAACTCCAGCTATACTCTGTCGCATATCGTCTACTCAGAGGCGATCTCTGCTTAACATACAAGGCCATGTCAAACCCAGAGCTGTTGGACATGCTACACTTAAAGAAATCCCAATCCGTCAGAGCTACACGCTCCAGGGATCTAAACCTTGTCATCACAATAAACAAAACATGCTGGAGGGATAGGTTCCTGACCCAGAGACTCCCCAGACTCTGGAATAGATTGCCCATACATATCAAGCAGAGTGCCTCTTTGGACCTCTTCAAAAGGAACCTTGACGACTGGATGGGAGAAAGGAAATTCACCCCAGGGATCACGTCAGTCGCCCTGCTGGACAGGGGTCCAGGAAAGTAAATAATGTGGGAAGAAATAGCCAGGGAATTGTTATGGCTAGGCTTGTATAGGCCCTAGGGCTGATAGCCTAGTACCAACCTATGAACCTATGAACCTATGAACCTATGAACACTCTGGCTGTTCTCTCAAAATGGCACTGCTACCTGCACGTGCACTCTGTTTATATGCATGTGCTTACATCTGGAAATGCTTCTTAAAGATACATACACACTCTCTGTTCTACACCACCCATATTGTCTCTGGATGCGTTATCTAAATTTTGTCCTCTACACATCTCCTGATCCTTTAGTTTCCTCTCTTCCATTCTTTCAACCACATATAAACTTTGACAGAAAATAAGTAATGTATTTAGGATTCTTTCTTTACAATTTTGATCCACACCCTCTTTATCTGTTATCCTTACTGTCCTACTCATCTGTCTTCTTTTCTCTAAAGTGAATGCTAGATATTTAGGATCTCTGTACTTTACTTTCCAGGAACACTTTCTCCTCTAGCCCATCCCTGTCCTTATTATAAATGAATTATTTTTCTTTAGCCATACTCTAAGCTAGGTCTTCATCCTGTATGACCAGGATTTTCATCTGCTTCCTCTTTTTGTCCACCTACTTTTTAATTTCTTCGCGGCCTGCTGTGTCTCTTGAATTATTCCCTTATCCTTCATTATTGACTTCCTTTTGCTGTACTATGTTGCAAAACTAAGGTACAACTGTGTGCTGAATGGTAGTAGCATTAATTATCATAGATGACTCAATGAGTGTAGTACTGATCGCATGTGTTTGATAGACTGTAAGTCAGCATATGCATATGCATAAAAAAAGGAATGGGAATGAACAATGAGCGTGACTAATGTAAGAGAGCATTGATGGATGCACGCATTGAGCAATGTGTGAGTGTGGGTTTGCATACATAGAAAGTGGCAGGCAGGGAGCTAATAGTAAGCAATTAAGGCACTTACCAGCAGGAAGAACATCAGAAGAGAGGTATCCTGAGGTCACTGAAGATTTCTGAAAACATGTAGCAGTCACATCTGGATGGGATTGAGACCTACAGAAAGACAGAGAAGAATGTACCAGGATTGGTGTATTACTCTCCATGTTGTCTTAAGTATGTATCCCCACAAACTTAGTCCCTTTCTCTTCAAATCAATTATCTTCACCCAGCAGCTCAACCATCACTTGCAGTCAGGTAAACCTATCCTTCATCTTCCAGTCAAAAGGATTCCACATTTTTTAACTTTGTCTACCCTCTCCCATTTCCCTTCATGGGTCATAATCAGATCATTTATTTTCTAGTATATATGCTGAGATCATGAACTACATTTAAATTATTAGTCAACTGATCTACTTCTCCCATTGCCTTCTGGCAGTTGGAGCAGATGGTTAAGATGGTCAATCAGCCCTTATTTGCCTATTGTTGAGAACTTGAACAAGTCACTTAGAAGACATTTTGTTCCTGAGTAACCCCTGAAAAGGGAATGTGTGCCCAAGGGACTTACTTTGTTAGCAAATTGGTAATATTATTACTGAAACGTGTTTAAAATTTAAAACCTTTAGGAGCATGTATGTGCACATGCATAAGACAGCAGCACTGAGAGAGAGAGAGATAGCTCCTGCTCCTCATGAGACATTTTGCCTGCAATTTACAAAGATGATATAAACCACAAGTAATTGTGCTTGACAGTGTATTCAACAGCTGCTGTAAGATTTATCCATTTGGAAAATAATTTTAATGTCTGTAAAATCTGAATGTTGTGGAGTTAAGTCACAGAGTGTAGTTCCTAGAAGAAGAGACAGAAATGCTAGAAGAGTAAGTTAAAGTGATTTGAGACACAGTGGAAGCCTTATCTGCTAATCTACACAATAATGCCAGGGATAATCCGGAAGTAAATAACATTCTGTTAAGCATGAATTATAGTTGCAACAGGTACAGAAAACAATGACTCAGCATAGGTGTGAAATACAGGAACAATGTGGTACGTGGGGAACTCAGATCAAACAGAGAGGTTAGATGATCTTGTAAACCAATCCAGACATAATATTTTAAGAATATGGGGTTTGCTTGAGAGAGTGGAAGGAGTAGACACTCTTGACTATATAATACAGGAACTGTATGTGTTGCTGGAATTGTTCAATCCATCCATAACTGAAAATACACTCAGAACTGTATCCAGAAATAAGAACTCTGCATTTCTAAGGCATTTCACATTCAAATATCTGCATTATGATGACAATGAAAGAATAGCAAGACAAATATAGAGAACTGTGTCCAACCTAAAAAAAATTGCTGGACATCCACTGCTGCATTGTTTTTTTAAAAGAAGAATGATACCTAGATGCAAACAAGAGATAAATGACTACAACAATTGGCTAAATAGTTGGTGTCATTGTAGTAGGATTTAACATGTGTGTGTGTGTGTGTGTGTGTGTGTGTGTGTGTGTGTGTGTGTGTGCGTGTGCATGTGTGTGCACGTGCAAGTGTGTACGTGCATATGAGTGAGCGTGTGTCAACATGAGATGACATACTTGATAGTACTACATGCTTTGGCAAGGATGGGCTGCACATGCCATGCCAAGACTTCCGCATACTGGCAAGATTTAGACTTTGCTGCCCCCATAGTGATTTGTTTAGAAAGAGACCAGCTGATGAACATTTCAGTGTAACTACTGTATCAAATCCAAAACAGGATTACATTACAGTAGCTCCACTTAGTGTCAGAAGTCTCAAAACTAAAATGCCCAATCTTGAGGCTCTCCTGCATTTGGAGTGCATCCATAGCTGTATAATTACTGAAGCTTGATTTAAATGTTCAGAAATCTCTCCCTCCTACCTAGGTTTTTACACCTACCATGCTTTCAGACATGATGGCAACTGTAGTGGGATCCCCATATCTGTTAGGGATCATATTACCGCTAGACAAATCCCCAAGGATCCCCAAACCGAACTTAATGAGGTCCAAATCACACTTAACAAAACCAAATATCAGTTTTATAGCCTTTTTAAAGGATTCCCTCTTTGTCCCCTGAAATTCATGTAAAGTTCCTAGATCGACTCCCTATAAACAAAAACTCTACTCAACAATAAACTGGAGCACCTACACCTCAAATATAGGATGCAGCCAAAGGTTTTTAGATTTCATAGATAAAAGCTCCCTTGCACAGATTGCTAAAAAACTACTAGAGGGCAAAATATTCTTAACTTGGCCCTTACAAATATAGCTTCTTCATATACTATTACTATGGGATCTCTTACACTGGATAAGTTGAATCAGAGAGACTAGTAACCCTCACTATTAGAACTACTAAACCTGTAGATATCAAGATCTCAGAATTCAAGGAATTCAGATTTACAGATCTCATTGAATTCCATGATGAAGTTTGATGATTCGATTATTTCAGTATAATCACAGACACTGCCTTAGCAAGAAGCTACTCAAATGAGTTTTATGCCCATTTTAGATAAATGTATAAAACTGACTGCACCTACCAGATCTAAATATAATGGGAAGTTTAAAAACAAACCAGACAGGTAGTCTGCCAACATAAATAAACTCTACAACAAAATGCTTTGCAACAGATTTAAAGACCTTCAAAGTGAATATAACGTGACTGGGTTGAACAATGCTTTTTACTTTGATCATTGACAGCCACGGTGGTGCAGCGATTAGTGTTGCCACCTCACAGCAAGAGGTTCTCCGGTTCGATCCTCGGCTGAGGTGCCTTCTGTGCAGAGTCTGCATGTCCTCCCTGTGGTCGCGGGGGTTTCCTCCGGGTGCTCCAGTTTCCTCCCACATCCCAAAGACATACTGTAGGTGGATTGGACACTCTAAATTGGCCCTAAGTGTGAGGGTGTGCATATGTGTGCCTTCTGTGGAAGGTTGGGTGCTGGGCTGGCAACTCGACACCGTAAAACTCCACTGCCAATCATGAGCGGACAGGTGATCTGCTGTGGCGACCCCTAACCAGGAAAAGCAGAAAGAAGAAGAAGAATAACTGTAGTCAGGAAGTCCTTCTGATTAGCACAGCCAATCATCAAGGGGATAGCTGCCAGATCCATACCAGTTACTGCTTCATTATATTCAGTATTGCTTAGGTCAGTCATCAAATGCAATTCATCCTTTGGGCTGTATGTCACTGGGCATATAAAACATCATCAAGATCTCAGAATTCAAGGAATTCAGAGATGACACAGATATCCTTCAGAAAGGTCTCACAGAAATGGATAACTGGTGCCAGAGCCATGGCCTAAAGTTAAATGCCAAAAAATGCATAGTCATACCCTTCGGGAAAAAGAAGGTTACCCCTAGCTACCACATAGGTGGCAATCCACTGAGCACAGAAGAAGTTATTAGGGACCTGGGGACCCAGGTTGACAGTAGCCTGTCATTCGACACCCATGTAGCTAAAGTAGTTAGGAAGACCTTCTACATTGCCCACCTTATCATGAAGGGATTCACATCTAGATCAAGGGAGGTCATAGTTTCCCTGTAC
Source organism: Protopterus annectens (assembly GCF_019279795.1). Lineage (NCBI taxonomy): Eukaryota > Metazoa > Chordata > Ceratodontiformes > Protopteridae > Protopterus > Protopterus annectens. The sequence continues at coordinate 1,760,209,577 of NC_056739.1, forward strand.
TCATCACTCATCAGACCAATGATTGAGTACAATGCCCCATTCGGAATGTATCTGACCCGACACTTGCAGCAGCTGGAGAGGCCACAAAAGTTCCTCACCAAAAGGATAAAGGGTCTCAAAATCTGGCCTATGCTGCGCGACTGAAAGAACTTCAGCTCTATTCAGTCGCACGCTTGCTCAGAGGTGACCTGTGCCTGACATACAAGGCCATGTCAAACCCAGATTTGATGAATATGCTTCACCTCAATAAATCTAGATCCATCAGAGCCACAAGGGCGGAGACTTAAACCTCGACACGGCTATTAATAGGACGTGCTGGAGGGATAGATTCATCACCCAAAGACTCCCTATGCTGTGGAACAAAATCCCGGTATATGTGAGGCAGAGCACCTCGCTGGCCTTGTTCAAGAGAAATCTTGACCAATGGATGGGAGATCGCAGATATACCCCAGGGATTACCTCAGTGTCACTGCTCGACAGAGGCACAGCAAAATAATGGGTATAGTTCCCCATACTAAAGGGGTGGCGTAAGCCACAAAACTATGGGCTAGGCTTGTAAATGCCCTCGGGCAGATAGCCTAGTATAAACCTATGAACCTATGAACCTATGAACAATTAGAAAGACTCCAAAAGTCCCTAAGAAGATTATGGGTTTAAAATTCCTAAGTTGCCAGAAAAAAAAATGGAAGGACTGCTCTTTATTCAGTGACTTACAAACTCTTTAAGGATGATGTATGCATGTTCTTCCAAGTCATTTGCAATCCAATTGTCTAGGTGTCTTGCAGCTCTGCAAAATGAATAGTTTCACAAATATCAGAACAACAGATCTAAATCTTTGCAAGCAGATAAAGAAAACAAAGCAGAGAGATACCTTCACAACACAATTTCTTCCCCACCTCTGGAACAGACTCACACTGCAAATTAAACAGAGTGATGCATTATCTTTGTTTAAATGGGAAATGAATGATAGGATTGTTATTCCCAAATTCACTTTACTGGCCTGTTCATTCTCAAGCAAGGAGGTTCAGTTTGATGGTAGATACTGGCAATGTGTTAATGGTCGCAAGATTCTATTCCTTGTATTTCCTATGATCCTATCACCCTATGAAAGATTTGGCACTATTTTAAGGTGGAGGATGGAGCCAGGATTTCGAGTGTATCTGAGATTTCATGCTACTGTTTTGTTAAGAAAGTACTTATATGTTCTATTTTACTGACCTCAGTGGTGTTGAACACTATCTAAGTGACGGCTACTGCTCTGTCATGGCTATGCAGGAAAAAATGGTAAAAATGGATATGGAACCTAGAGAGGAAAATAAGAAAAGAGCTGGATCATCTTTTTCAACAGCTACACCATATAAATCTCCTGTTTCTAAAAGTATAAAATCTGGGACAGCCATCGAATAAAGTCAAAAGACCAGCTAATTATGCAGGAGCCAGGCAGTCTACGTTTTGGCATGGCAGGGTCAGAGGTGGCTACTTACAGTCTAGTATATAAGATAAACAGCAAGATGGACAGTTTTTGGAATTTTCTGTACCAAACTTTTCAGCTGAATACATCTCTAAATTAAAAAAACAATATATCAGACTGTCATTGCAGTTTAATGAAGACACTAAAGGCATTGTTATATCTATATTCGTCAAGCAAAATTTCATCTACAGGTTTGTGAGATGGAATAATGATCCAGAACTTCTCTGCATTTAGCTTACCATTAACAAAACCCCTTATCATATCATAGCTAACCATAGGATCCGTGCTAAGCCTCCTTTGGCCCCAAATCTATTACCTGACTATTATGGAGTCCCAATGCAGTAGACCAAACACAATTCTTCTGGGGGACTTCAACTACTCCTACATCAGCCAGAATGCTTATACATCTCCTAACTTGTATACTTAGAGATGTCTGGACTCCATAAATAGACACTCTGGACCAGTTAATCTGCACCTCAATTAGTGGAGGCAAACTCTTGGATTTGGTCCTCACGAATATGGGAAGACAAAAATCATGGATTTGATCATCACCAACACAGAACAGCTTTGTTCCCCATGAGTTGTATCTTCCTCCCTAGTCAAACTGGATATAAATCAGTCACATTCACTATAAGACTGAAGATGGAAGCATTTTCAAATACCTCAATATTCACAGAATATGTGAAGGCTAATCTACTAAAATGGAGGGATGACCTTGCTAAATTCAATATCCCCTCCAATATGATGACCCCATTGCATATGTGGAATCCTTTATCACAAAATTCTATGCACATGTGAATAGGTGAATAGATGCATCTGTCCCCCTCTGAAGTAAATGCAATGCCAAATTAAAAAAATAAACCTCCTAGGTGAAATCCAAATATAAGCAGGCTCTATAATAAAAGAAAAAATCTTATTGCGTGTGATAATAAAAATAACTCTCAAGATGTCAAAAATGCTCTTGATAACCTTAACAAGGGACTCCAGTCTCTGAGCAAATCGGCCAAAGCTAAATATGAAGTAAAAATAGCCACTCAGTCAAAAGAGAACCATAAAACGTTTGTTAACTATGGTAGAAACATCAGAAACAATGCCCAATACTGCTCAAAACAAATACTAAATGGCATCATATACTGAGATCTTGAGGCCATAGCCAATCTACTAGATAATAAATTTAGCTCCCTTTTCTCACTCCTCCCACATTCCCAGATCACATACTCGCATTTATATTCCACCAAAATTTCCCAATAACAATTCCTCACAGCACTTTCCAAGGCCAGGAACACTGTTTCTCTGGGGCTAGATAACATATCAGGGTCCTACTGACCAACCTGAAACAGAACTTGTCAACCCCCCTACTACTCAGCCTTCAAGTAGGCTTTCTGATGGATGAATACAGGACAGCAACAGTTATCCTGTTATACAAAGTTTGGGTATAAATGGGCCCTGGTAATTATAGACCCATATATCTGGCCTACTTCAACTCTAAAGCTATACTGTGGGTTATTATGAAATAATAAATAAGGACATGGGTAACCTACAACTCTTGACCAAAGCCAATTAGGTTTTATTAGGGGTAGATATTGCCTGCTTAACCTGGTTGACTTCTTTGGAACAGTTGCTAAAACAATAGATGAGGGAAAATCAGTATACAACATATATCAAGACCTTGCAAAGGCATTCAACACCAACTCATATTCAGTTATTGCTGATAAACTCTCCCTGCAAAATGTAATCTCCATATAACTCATTGGATAGCAAACTGGCTCACAAATAGAATCCAGAAATGAGGGTAGGTGACTCTAACTCCTCCAAAAGATCTGGAATTAGTAATAGTGTACTCCATGGTTCAGTGATCGGGCCATTCCTCTTTGACATTTACTTCTCAAAGGTCAAAACTAAAGTTAAGGGTTTATGGCAGATGACTGGAAACTTGTTGCATCATAAACTCTCCAGGGGGCACCAAAGTCCTCCAAGAGACCTTTCCCAAACCAATAGCTGGTATCATTACCATGGGCTAAAACTAAATGTTAAAATTGTATAATAGTCTCCTTTGGGAAGCATGACATCTCCTGTCACTATCACACTGACAACACAGCCCTGAAAATTGATCTAATAGTTAGGGATCTGGGAAGCTATGTGGACAACAAAGTGTTGTTTAATCACTATATATCCATTACTGAAAAAAAGTCCTTTTTATTGCACAGCTTAATAGTAAGGGTATGATGTCTAGGTCCAGGGATGTGATCATATCACTGTATTCCCAGTTATTTGTCTAATAATTTTATAAGGCCTCCTTTGGTATGTACATGTACAAATACTTAACACAACTTGAATAACCACAATAGCTTCTCACCAAGAAAATAAAGGGCCTAAATCCTAAAAACAACACTGACCATCTCAAAGCCTCGTCCTTCTTCTCAGTATCATACAGGCTACTGTGGGATGATCTCAGCCTCATGTACACTGCCTCATCAGATGCTTTCCTCTTAGATCTACTGCACATCTGCAAGTCCATTGGTAGCATAAACACCTACTCGAGATCTTAACTTCATCTACAACATAAATAGAGCATATTGGAGGTACAGATATGTATTCTAGAGAATACCACTTATTTGGACATGACTTTCTCTTCACATAAAGCAATGCACTTCCCATACTCTATTCAAATGTAATCTGGATAAATGGATGAAAAAAACACAAATTCATCCGATTTAGCACCCTTTGTACATTATGGATAGGAGTAATGTAAATGTTCTTACTGGTTCTGGGTTATTTGTACTTCAACTAAAAGGGCTAAACATTTAATAGGAATGCAGGTCTAGGCTTCTGAACATCCTCACAGATTAATAGCCTAGTAAGTACCTATTAACCTAATAAATCTAAGAAGCATGCAGCCAAACACAGGTTGTATAACATAATTTGCTTGGCGAAAGCTCCACTGTTTTGTTTTATGGCTTATGGGAAATTGTTCTGCTAGTCAAGATAGGATGGTTTATTTTGCTTGAACTACTTCATTTTAACAGCCCATATGAGATTGTGGAAACTGCACCTGTATCACTATCCAGAATGGAAAGAATTATTACCCTAGTGCCTTTGTTAGTTACCTGATCTAGTGACCCTTAACACTAAATGAATGACAAAAAATCTCTTCTGCTCTGAAACTGTAGCAATTGATTACTACAAACATAACAAGCAGTTTCCTAAAACTAAATACCCCATGTGAAGTGCATCAGTTCCAACTGCACATACAGTACTGGCATTGTTTTCTGGATTCTAGTACTGTACTGCTACTACTACTGCATAACCAGCATCTGATAGTGTGCTCTATCTATCTATCTGTCTGTCTGTCTATCTATCTATATTATATGTGTGTGCATGTGAGTACTAGACAGGCTACCCTTGTAGACCATTTTAAGCCTAGCCAATTTCCCTTTCAAAGTTGAGAATCACACCCTGTATGTAGTGACTGTGAGGTAAACACCTTAACCATATGCCAACTCCCAACCATAGAGACCATGGAGATCTGAACTCAAATAGCTGGAGTTTGAATCCAGAGTGTTAACCATTACATGATGGATTCACATGCTACATCATGAAACCACATATTAATTTATTGTATTTGTTGACTAGGAAAGTCCAACTGGTCAGAAGCCTCTTTTCAGCAGAGAAGAAAAGTTACAGCAAGTTGCATTATAGGTTCATAGGTTCATAGGTGGGTACTAGGCTATCAGCCCTATGGCCTATATAAGCCTAGCCAAAATAGGTCCCTGGCTTTCTCCATCCAAGAATTTATTTTCCTGTGCCCCTGTTGAGCAGAGCTACAGACTTCTTGGTGTGAATTTCCTATTTCCCATCCAATTGTCAAGACTTTTCTTAAAGAGGGGCAATGAAGAGCTTTGTTTGACATGAATGGGTACTCTGTTCCAGAGCACGGGACGTCTCTGGGACAGGAATCTATCCCTCCAGCATGTTCTGTTTATTGTGGTGACAAGGTTTAGGTCCCTGGAGCATGTGGCTTGGAGAGATTGGGATTTCTTTAAGTGTAGCACGTCCAACAGATCTGGGTTTTACATGGTTTTGTATGTTAGGCAGTGGCCACCCCTGAGTAGGTGATATGCAATGGAGTAGAGTTGGAGTTTTTGAGAAGGTCTGCATATGGCATATGTTTGAGGCCAGTAATCCTCTTAGTGAGGTATTTCTGTGGCCTTTCTAGTTGTTGTAGGTATCTTGCAAGGTACATGCCAAACGGGGTGTTGTACTCTATAATGGGTCTGATGAGTGATGAGTAGAGAGGAACAATGACCTCTTTTTTTCATGAGGGGAACTCCTTTCTGATGAGGTGTGCCACATAGATGGAATTTCTGACCACTGTGGCGATGTGATTATCAAAGGAGAGGCTACTGTTCACCTGTGTCCCAAGGTCTCTTATCACACTTTCAGTGTTTAGTAGGCTACTGCCTATGTGGTACTTCATGGGTACAGTGTTTTTCCTAAAGGCGATGACAAAGCACTTCTTAGCATTGAGCTTGAGGTCATGACTTTGACACCAAGCAATAGTCTCAGTGATGCCCCTTTGTAGAATGTCAACATCATTAGGCAATTCTATTATGGCTCCTAGTTTGCAGTCATCTGTGAACTTTGTTAGCCAAAGACCTGCTGTATTAGCCTGGACTTCAGAGAAGTAAATACCAAACAGGAGAGGACCCAGGACTGAACCCTGTGGTACTCCACTTGTCACTGGTCTGAAGTCGGATTTGGAGTCGGCTACTTTCACTGTGTGGGTTGTGTCAGTGAGCCAGTTGGCCACCTATTTTGTGACATAGGGATTTATGTCCAGTCTAGTGAGTTTATCTATAATTCCAGAGTAGAGGATGGTGTTGAAAGCCTTGGCGAGGGCAAGACAGGCTGTGTACACCACCTTACCCTCATCCACAGCTCTGGTGACTGCTTCAAAGAAATCAGTCAGGTTTAGGGGACATGATCTACCTTTTACAAACCCAAACTGAGTGGGGCCAAGAGTTTAGAAGTTACCTATGTCTTTGTTTATAAGTTCCATGATGATACGTTCCATGGCCTTGCAGACCAGGCTCGTCAGGCTAATGGGGCGGTAGTTCCCGGGGTCCGTGGTGGCACCCCCTTTGTGGAGTGGGATAACCATCACTGTGCACCATTCAGTAGGTACAAAGCCTGAAGTGAGGAGATGATTGAACATGGTACTCAGGCAGGGTGCCAGTTCATTCTGTAGTTCATTCAGGACACAGCCTGGGATGTTGTCTGGTCCCATGGATGCTGTGTTTTTGGATTGGAGAGTGCCGTCTTTACTTGTGTGTTCATGATTACATGGGCTTTGCATTCTTCCAGTATAGAGATGGGCCTTTTGGGGAGTGAGAGGGGGTAAAGTTTGCACTGAATCTATCAGCTAGGATGTTGACGATATCATTTGGTTCTGTATATCTAGTGCCATTGTGCTGTAGCTCAGAGCAGATCCAAGTGTTGCCATTGATATTCTTGACATAGCTGTAGAATGCTTTGTGGTTGTCTTTAGAGTCAGTGGCAATTTTATTTTCGTAGCTAGCTTTGGAGGATTTTATGAGGGATCTCAGCTTCTTTCTGATGCTGACCAAAGAGTTTCTGCAATAATGGGATTTTACTATTTTTTGCAACAGCTTCTTCTTTCTGTTGTAGAGTTTGTTTATGGCAGGGGACCACTAGATTGGCTTCCTATTTTTGGAGGATAGCGCCTTGGTTCTGTTGGGGATGGCACGATCCATGCACTTGTGTATGTGCTTATACAGTGCATTTGTATAGGATTCAGCAGTTGTACCACTGTTTCCAATCAGTATGGGTGTTGTGAAGTTTGCCACCTCTGTCTTAAGAAGCATGAAGTTGGCTTTGGAGAAGTTTTTTATGGTGGTTTCCTTAATGGGGGATGGGGACAAGATATGGATGTCTAGGGTGATTAGCTTGTGGTCTGATCTGACCACCGAGGAGTTGACCACTGGCATGGACCATTGGTTACCCATATTGGTAATGACCAGGTCCAGGATATTGCTGCCCCTGGTGGGGGTATGGACAAGCTGATCCAGGGCACCGGAATTTATGAATTTCAGAAAATGTTGAGCAAATGAGTTAGTGCATGAGTAGTTTTCCCAGTAGATGGTGGGTAGTTGAAATCTCCCATTATTAGGGTATTAGGCTGTACCTTAATGTTGTCCAGTATGTCAAGAAACATGGAATGGGCATCCTGGGGCATGGCAGGGGATCTGTAGCAAGCTACAACCTGGACTGCAGTCTTTCCCAGTGTTAGTTGCACTTGGATAATTTCGGATGCATTATGTTGAGCAACTAGCCTGGAGGTGTGGATATCCTTAATGAATATGGTCAATGCTTCTGCTTTAGTTTTCGGTCCAGGTTAGATGGTCGAAAGGTGTGGTATGAATTATAGCTTGATAATGCAGGGGTGCTCTCTGGAGCCTTGAACCAGGTCTTTGTCATTGCACAGATGTCAATGTTCTCCATCTTAAGGAGTGCCTCAAGTGAGTGCAGTTTGAGGTTTAGACTTCTAGCATTGAGTAGCATTACCTTCAGATTTTACTTGCTTGTACCTGCTATGGTGGTGAGTTTGTCATTTGAACCTTGCCTAAAAAAGGCACTATAGTGGTGGCAAGAACCTTAGCCAGTATCAGGAATCCCAGGGGTGACAGGTGCAGGCCATCTCTGGCAAAGCATTGTGGTCTGTTGAACATGTCATCCCAGGCAGACAGATACTGGATCCCCTTAGAATGACACCAGAAGCTTAGCCAATTGCTGAAGTCAATAATTTTGTCCTTGTACTGTGGTATAATTCTGGGTGATGGCAGGATGCTACTCAGGGCTAGGGTCACACCTGCCTGGGTTACATGATCCGAGAGCTCCACCATGTCTCTTTTCATGTAATCCAAGGAGGTACATCTCAGGTCATTTACACCAACATGGACAATGACAGAGTCATATTTGTACTTGTTGTGGAGTGACCTGAGTACGTGCACTATGTGGCAGATCCTGGCACCCGACAGGCAGGTGACAGTAATTTTCTCCTTGTTTAGCCTGGTGAGTGGACATCAGTGTGCCTGACTATAGAGTCGCCTATGACTAGTGTGTTGGGTGATTAGCTTATCCTGAAAATCCCTGTTTAAGAGGGAAGAAAGCGCTCAATCAACTGTTTTTAAGGATTTTACAATAAAGGAAACGTACTTCGAATCCATATGCAGTAACAGTGCTTTTTTTTCGAGTGATTTTGTGGACTAGTAGCACTGATTGGCTTCTTTTTGCTTATTATACTGTTTCATTGTGCCAGCGACATCACTGCACATGCATATTAATAGGCAATATCATTTTTGATGACTGTCACTAGTTTTAGAATGTCCAGTCCAATGACAGCACTCTTCATTTTCTATAATTTTGGTTATTTACATCAGTCCATCAATTTGCTATATCTGTAGTACTAAAATTAAGAGAGGCAAAATTTGAGTGTGGAAATTATATATTTCATGTTATCTGTGTTCACACTATGGAAAGACAAGCAGCAGTGGCTAGTGCAAAAAACAATGGTAAGCCAAGATGGTAAATTGGATGTGTCTTTGAGCATTCCTCATTATTGCAATGACCATTTATTTTTTTCCTGCAATGTTGCTAGAATGGTCGCTGGGCAACCAGAGTGTTTATGTTCAGTCAGACCAGATAGGCATATAATGAATGCTGGTATTATCACAAACAGAAATGAGTAGCATGGTTTTAGATACAAGTTGTGGTGCTAAAAATCTTTTACATTTTTACCTCCACTCATCTATGATTACCCTTACAGAATGATAAAATGAATGCAAATTATTAATAGTTTGATTTTTTACACACATATATTGATTTTTTTATTTGATTTTTTTAGTTTTACAAAAATGTGAGTTATATCAACCATATTTTATATTCTACTGGTAGCAGTCATACCTTAGATCAAAGTTGTTGGTAATTCCTGAAGGGGTTGGTAAACCCCCTATTCAACAGGCAGATAACTCATATCCTTCAGATCACCTTGCATATGAATATGTATGCCAGCTTTACCTGACGCTTTATTCCTGGGCACAGACAACATTACTGAAATTGTAGCTATCATCAGTGGAGCAGTGGGTCAAAACATGGAAGAAAGATGATTACTGAAATTGCTGTGGATATGGCCAGGCATTAGAGTTTCACACTTGTAATTGTTCAAAACTGCATGTTCATGCAAACAGAAAATAGTGAAAAAGCAGCTTGCATTTGTGATACTTTTGTTTTAAATATACTGCAGGGCATGGCAGTCTAACAACCAGGGTGCTATTTTGCTGTTCTCTTTTCTTTTTTGGTTAGGTTTATCAGGCAATGAGAAAACAGTAATCAGACTTATCAGCATGAAAAGCAAAACAATGGAGCACAGAGTGTGCTCTAACTAAAGCATGCGATGTTCCACTTAATACTATGTACTAAATTTGAATATATGTGCAGAAATACAAAGACAAAAAAATCATCTTTATATCTTTTACCAGGACACTCACTGGGGCACAATATTTCAAAGCTTGGGCTCCATTTTGTTTTCTCTTTTAAGAAATCTGTTTGGCCTGGTGGTTTTGTTATGCGTGAGAGATAGACACTTAAATTAACTAGGCTGCAAATTTCACATGTTTTTTCATTAGTTAAATTGAGTGATACTTAAATACACAGTAAATTTCTAGGTCTTTGTAATTTGCTGAAAAGATTTTAAGCCTGCATAAACCAAAGTACTGCTGGTGATTCCCAGCTGGAGGAGGAAAGTAAACCTATATTTTCTGGTCTGTAAATTGATAAAACTACTTTCTGTTTTACCTGCTTCATTTTGTTTTCTGTTTTAAGAAATCTGCTTGGCCTGGTGTTTTTTCATTGGTCAAATGGTTTGTGTGGTACTTAAATAGACAGTGAATTTAGTAGTTTAAAAATGTATTGTTTGCTGCTGCTTTAAGTAGTTAATTGCAATGTATTACATTGTATCTGTTAGTTGCAGGTAGTTTGTGTGGTCTTGTTACACTTGAGCTACCAACCAGCTATTCTACATTAAAAATATGTTTTTCTGCACCCCTGTGGCAGAAATGTGTTGCTTTAACTTGTCTGAGTTGGGAATTGCTGATAGAAGGCTTATTGTCTGATGTTCTGATTGGTAATTAACTTAAAACTTGTTTCTGTTTGCTCACATTTAAGCCTCTCATTTGTGTGATGCTGCTCTTCACACAGCAGTGGTCAGCATTGCCAGTATATAAATGCAAAAGCCTAGAAGCTCAGTCTTTCCCTAAACAGCTGTCAGTGAAACCATTCCATTTCTGTTGTTCTAGGAGAAACTCATTTGTGCAATGAGTAACATTGCCTTATTGATCAACTTTAGCATACACAAAATATAGGTCCCTCTTGTAGTCTCAGTGCTACCAGCACAGTCTTGTCAAATTAACCCATTCCCTTTCTTAATAAAACATACAAGAGCCTGCTATCATGGATGGGAAGTTTCTCATCGTCTCTCTGATCAGCCTGATAGGCATGGTTATCCTGAGGCAATTTACCAATGTAGAAATTATCTCATGTATACTCTAAACCACTTAATCCTGAAACAAATGTTTTATGTGAGAAATGTAGCTACACTATGAAATTGGAGGCAAGACTCTCACATAAGGATAAACTGAATGCCAAACAGGTGTCAGCACATACACACTCTTTACATACTAAATAAGGATATGACGCATAAACCCACATATGTGGAGGTACTCACTAGTAACTTAACAAAAAATCAGAGGCCTCCCAAATGGAAACTACTTACACACATAACAATGCAAAAAACAGCCACAACACATAATAACACACACAGCAGTCCCTCAAAATATAACCCCATGTGATGCCTGTGCACTAGCCCAGTAGTCAAGGAGCCTCAATCCTCACCACTAACACCAGTGAGAGACATGCAAATTAGGAGAATGACAAGTACACACACAGTAAAGTATAATTTCCCTTAAGAGCACACAGAGATCACAGTCAGGCTGTGTCTGGTTTCTCTATCTGTCTCCAGATCCCCAATAAGACTCCCCACTGACACAACTATAGAGTGGAGTCCTAATCCAGGGTTCTAAGCCAAGTCCTCCCATCACTCTCTCTGTCCAACCAGTGCTTCATGTTCCTGCCCAAGTAGCTAACACACATACACTTTGATATGTGATTTACACGCAAACACACACCTGGGGAAGGCTGGCACAAGTTCACTAGCTATGTCCCCTTCTGCCCAGACCATAAAGTAGATAGCACTGCCACCAGAACCCCTACTTACCAGCTACTATAAGGCCCTTCCCAAAGGGTGACCAATTCCACTGTGTAATGCTACTGTTATCCAAATGGTAAGTGTGACCAAACTAACACTATTCTAGAATGGCCTATACAGTATCATTAAATACATGCAAGTACTCTAAGAGCTTAAATATCTCTACACAAACTCTGCCACCATTAATAGGTTTAAATATATTTAATAATACATAATAAAAGCACAAGACAGTACTCTTTAACTCAACACAGTGACAATAGAGTTCACAATCACAGGAAATACTTTAAAATAACATAGTAGGACAATCACATGAATATAGAAACCATCTAGACTGATCTGACTATATTCCTATCTATCTTTAAGAGAGATATTAAGATCTAAGTTTTACTTACAGAGCAAAGCAAGTGCTAGAGAAAGGCTGTTTACAGGTCCAGAACAAGATACAAAATGAACTCTTTCTCTCTGAGATAGTTCTTAAGTTAATAATACACATTACTGCTGAGATAGCTAGATGACACCACTATTTGACACTTGCATCTAGTTCCCAGGCTAAACAGATACCAACAGAATTTAACATGTTTCTATGAAAAATACCTCTTAGAAGCTAACAATTCTCTCTTAATAGCTTGCCAGAAACTGGAAGTCATAAAACAATTACCTTTGAAACCTGTAATTACCTCTGTTTCAAACAATAGAAAGACCCCCTAGCCTAGACATCTTGTCGCTTAGCTGAGATAAACTAACTTTATAACACATCATAAAACTCTTTACTTATCAGATCATTTTCTTACAGTTTTGCAAGTTAACTCTGTATATTCCACCTTTTACTATGAAACCATATATTTGCATTGACATATTGTTTATACACGTCTCCTCTTTTCCAGCAGGGTGCACTGCGGTTAAATCTTGAAGCTCAGTACAGAGCATATAATTTTCTTACATTTTTAAGGCAAGCATACAAATCATATTATTATTCACAAATGACATAGAATTATTTACAAAATTTCATCTAGCTGGGCTGGCAGTGTCACATTTCTATATAAAGCATATTAATATTTTCAAGTGACATATAATTATTTACAAAATTCCAGCTAGTTAGACTGGCAACCTCTTGGTTTATCACAGCCCATAAGGCATAACACCACAAATCCTAATGTATTGGTCATAGGTGAATCCATTGTGAGACACATGAATGTTCCCCTCACCAGGCTGGATAAGGATCAGGTTACTGTTAGTTGCCTGTCAGGTGCCAGGATCCATCAAATCACTCAAGCACTCAAGTCATTCAACCACAAGTACCGGTATGAGTCTGTTATAGTTCATGTTGGGGTGAATGACTTGAGATGTACCTCACTGGACTATATGAACAGAGACATGACTGAACTGTCAGATTATGTGTCACAGGCAGGTATAAGCCTAGCCTTAAGCAACATTCTACCTTTTCCAAGGGGGTGATGCCACAACAGAAAAAAAATGATTGACTTTAACAATCGGCTCAGCTTCTGGTGTCAATCCAAGGGGATCTAATATTTGTCAGCCTGGGAAGACATGGTTGACAGGCCATGCTGCTTTGCCAGAGATGGTCTGCACCTATCTCCTCTAGGCTTTCAGATATTGGCAAAGGCATTAGATACTACTCTTGTACCTTTTTTAGGCAATGCCAAAATAATCAACCTTCCAGCATAACAAAAGCCTCTCTAAATAAACCTGGCATACTGCTGCTTAATGCTAGGACTCTAAACAAGAAACTTACTCCCTGGAAGCACTCCTCACTTTGGAAGATGCTGACATCTGTGCAGTTACCAAGACATGGTTTAAAAGAGTGGACAGCACCCTGGTCATACAGGGCTACAATGCCTTCCATACATTTAGACCACAAACTGAGCATGAAAGAATCAAATGAGGAGGTATATCCATCTTCATTACGGATAAGTACACCTTGAGACTGGTCAAACAGTATGATTCTCTTGAGCTATTCCATGTCCAATTAACTATAGGCAAAGTCCCCTATCACATCATAGCTAGCTACAGGTCTCCCACCATAAAACAGGAAAACATACTGCACACCTGAACTTACTGGAGTCACTTGCCATACAACCCAACACCTTACTCATGGATTATTTTTTATTATCCTACCATCAACAGACACAAACATGCTGGCTGAAAGGTTCTTGGACTTTGCCAATGCAAATGCTCTGGAACAGCTGTTCAGTGCACCCACAAGAGGCTCAACTGTCCTGTACATAATATTCAATAACATGGGAGAGCATTGCACCCCCCCCCCCCATGTGATGTCCTCCCTGGTAAGAGTGGACTGTAAATCCATCTCGTTGGATGTAATTATAAGACCAGATACCCCATCAAGTTCAAAAATGTTTAAGAATTTTTCTAAGACAAATTGCCTCCTACTAAGTGATGGTATAAGAAGTTTAAAAGCCCCTGCAAATGCATATAACAGATTCCTATGCAGAGGTGTATACCAATGCCCCGTATTGCCATTTAAGTGGTTGTATAGAATCAGCTTTACCTGATCAGATTAAAATCAGGTCTTGCCAAAAAACAAGCCACTAGTATAAACAGACTACAGCAAGAGAAAGAAACTAATGTCCAAGAACAAGAGAGAACTGGCTCAGCAGAGGAAGAAATCACTCTGTAGCTTAAACAGACAAATTAGAGATCTTGTCAAGCCTCCAAAGCTAAATAGATAAGGATAATCACAAGGCATTTTTTAACTACATTTGAAATCTAAAAGGGAATACCTAGCTATGCACTGAACTGGTTTTGGACGGCATCACCCTTACTCAACTGGAGGTAATAGCCAAGCTGCTAGCTGACCAGATATGAAGAAAACTTCACTCTACTATCCCCTTCAGTCATCCCCCAAAGTATACCTGCCACCATTCCTCAGCTTATTATGTCAAGAGGGCAGGCCATTTTGGCACTCTCCAATGCCAAACACATTTCATCATTGGGACCAGATGACATCTCAGGTTGCCTTTTAAGCAACTTAAAACATGACTTAGCAGACCCACTTGGATCCCTGTTTAACCACAGACTGAGAACTGGCTATGTTCTGGTAGAATGTTGGACAGCAACAGTAATCCCTCTGGACAAAGGGAGACCATCAACCGAACCTGAGGATTTTAAGCCCATAAACTTGACTAGCCTCATCTGCAAGGCCATGAAAAGAATCATTATAGACTTTATTAACAAGGACATGGGTACTCTTCAAACTCTGGACCCAACCTAGTTCGGATTCATAAAAGTTAGATCATGCCTGTTAAACATGGTTGAATTCTTCGAGAAAGTCACCAAAGCCCTTGATGAGAGAGACAGTGCATACCGCTTATCATGATCTAGTCAAGGCATTTGACACAATCCCCCACTCAGGTATTATAGAGAAACTCTCTGAATTGGGAATTAACCGCTACATTATCAGATGGGTAGCCAACTGGCTCACCAACAGGACACATACTCTCAAACTGGGTGACTTCACCTTTACCAAATGACCAGTCACCAGTGGTATACCACAAGGTTCTGTTCTTGGCCCCTTACTGTTTGGAATTTATTTTTCAGAAATCCAGGCAAACTTGGACTGCCTGTGGTTGACCAGGTTTGAGGACAATTGTAGAATGGGAGTAATCACTGAGTCCCCCATTGATGTTAATATACTGCAGCCAGAGTTAACACAGACAAATGCTTAATACCAAACCCACTGATTAAAGCTAAATGCAAAAAAAATGCATTATTATTCCCTTTGGGAAAGTTGACATCCCTGCTAAATACATTATAGACAGCACCCTCCCCTAAGTGTAGACCCACTGGTACATGATCTGGGTGCTCAGGTTAATAGCAATCTGAACTTTGACCACTAAGTATCCACAATAGTAAGGAAATCATTCTATGTGGTACATCTTATAAGTAAAGGCATTGCATCTAGAACTACAGATGCTTTAATTCCATTATACTTGACCCTCATCAGACCAGTAATTGAGTGCAATGCTCCCTTTTGCATGTACATCACCAGACACCTGTAACAATTAGAGTGATCACTGAGGTTTCTCACCAAGAAATTACAGGGTACACAAAACAATCTTAAGTGGAAAGACTGAAACCCTGTCACTGTATTCTGTTTCCTACAGGTTGCTAAATGGTGACATGTGCCTGGCTTACAGGGCAATCTCTGACCTGTCCCTGATGGAAATGCTACACATTCATAAATCAAACTGCAGGAGGGTCACTCACTCGAGGAATCTTAACTAAGCTTCTGACATGAATAGGTCATGCTGGAGAGATAGATACATCTCTCAGAGACTGCTACTTCTCTGGAAGAAACTTCCAATTTATGTGAAATTGAGCCCCTCTCTGACCTTCTTTAAAAGCAATCTAGATCAATGAATGGGTGATAACAAATTTACCCCTGGGGCAGTGCCCATCCATGTCCCTCATGGACAGAGGAAGTCAGTATTAATGCCATAAAACCATACCTCTGCAAACTTCAATCACCTAACCATGGACAATTGGGACATCTCAGGATAAATATGTCTAGGCTTGTAAGGGCTCTACGACTGTTAGCCTGGTAACCTCCTAAGAACCTATGAACCTATGGGCACTTGTCAAAGTATGCATCAGTTTAGCATCACCCATTTCCCTCAGACATATCTTGGCAGAAGGATAATGCCTTTATCAGGACACACACATGTTCTACAATGTTTATAGTTTGGATAGGTGTTATAATACTGCTCAGCTATGCTGTACGGGTCTCTTATGGGCATCATTAACAAGAATCCAGATGTGTATCTTGCATTACCTGAAACACAGTATGGACATAGTGTGGAGGAGTAAGGCATATGTGCACATTTATTTTAAGTTAGTTTTTTCACTTCCATTTGATAACCAGTTAAGTGGACCTTTTCAGCCACAACCCAAGCCCATAGCTACAATAAACATTATTACAAGTGTACTGACAAAGTCATGCAGTCTATTGCAAACATTAAATGTTAGAGGTGTATAGACAGGGACATGTAGCCAGTTTAAATCAATAATCAAAGCACAGAGAAAGCATATTTACACTACAGTTTCAAAAGTTAGCAGTTTCATAATGTTAAGGAAAATTAATTAAACTTAATAAAATATAAGTACAAGGGATATATTGATTTATGCATGAGACCAACTATTAGCAATATTCTTGAGAAAATCAACATTTGGAGTCTGTAAACAAGTGTTCTTTTAGCTTGGTTTTGAATAGCTGAAGTGAGCCATGTTGTTTCACTTCATTTGGAAGTTGTTTCAGAATTGCTGTACCTATTTTAGAGAACACTTTTTCATCTGTAGTGGTTTTGAAACAGGGTTTAATAACAGTTAGGGTATCTTCCTGTCTGTCCCAAAAGCTATCGTTTTGCTGCTTAACTTGAAACTTTGTTGTCACTGTTTGAATATATGAATATATATATATATATATATATATATATATATATATATATATATATATATATATTTATATATATATATATATATATATATATATATATATAGATCTAGGACTATTGCACAAAATCACATTTCCACGAAATGTAAATGACGGAACACACTTTAGTAAAAGTGCTTTTCACTGAAAAAACACTTTCACTAAAGTGTGCAAAAAAAATTAAAAAAACAACAAAATAAAAAAAAAACACAGCACTCACATTTACACAGGGGCGGCTGTGCCCCCTGCACCCCCACTTTTATATTCTCACTCCGAGATCACACTACAGTGGGAAAAAGGGAATATTCCCTTATCCCCACTGTGCTACAATCTCAGCAACAGCCATTTCCCCATGTTATCTTTTTCCAGCACTTTTTTTTAGCACACTGTCACGAAAGTGCTTTTTCGGTGAAAAGCACTTTCGCAAAAGTGTGCTCGGCCATTTCACTTTTGGTAAAATGGTCGTTCGATAAATAGTACAGCTCCCATAGTGTGTGTGTGTGTGTGTGTGTGTGTGTGTGTGTGTGTGTGTGTGTGTGTGTGTGTGTCTGTCTATGGGTCTACTTCAGTAGACTGAAATCCCAGTTACCCGACTTTTAAAATACTGAGACAACAAAGCCGAAAATCTATAATACCAATGTCCCAGAGCACCAACATTTCACTCCAGGTAAGAAACCGCTTGGCCACCATGGTGAACTTTACCCCTTACCCTCATAGTAGTGTGATCTTGGAGTTGGCATATTTAGTTATGGGAGTGTGAGGGGTGCAGCCCCCCCAAATTGGTGATTTTAATTTGCTTTCGTTTTAGTTTGTTTTTCAGGTTGGCCAAATGGTTACTTAACTGGAGTTGAAAGTCGGTGTTCCAGCGTTGTCTGCTTTGTCATTTTGGTTATCACGTTTGTGAAGTATATCCATGTGTGCATGTGTGTGTGTGTGTGTGTGTGTGTGTGTGTGTATATATATATATATATATATATTTTTTTTTTTTTTTTTTTTTCTTTTGTGCAAGTGCCTGCACTTAGTATCTAGGTGGCCCTGTGGAACTTCCCTATGTAGGATGCAGCAATACAGATGACTTGCATGCCAAATATGGGAATCATGGGTTTCTGCTAAAATATTGTGCTTTCTCACTGCTTACCAAGCCCTGTGCATTGCACATTAGCTGGCCGCTGATGCAATGGTAGCTTTTCCCATTGAAATACAACTGGCCTTAGACACCAGGCAGGCCTTTATTGCCACATGTGTGCAATCTATAGTGCACAGTAATTCAGTAAATTGGAAGAAGTCAAAGAAACCATGCATGGTGGTGGGTTTCTCTTCTGGTGTGTTGAAGCGACATACTTCCTCATCTGCATGTGGAAGTAGTACATCAAGAAACATTCTGCATGTTAAAAAGGCTGATGCCTGTGATATACTCACTGTGTCCCCTGTTTGTCTCTGGAAGGTCCCTGTACCATGTATGGTAATAGCTACTTGTACCTAACTGTTCATCAGAATAGGAAGTTCACAAAATATGATATCTGTAATACCACTAAGGCCAGTAAAAAGACCCAAAATTTATTATAAAACTTTCAACACTCTCCAGTGCCTCAGCCAAAAGGTCTTTCTAGAGTTAAATTCAAACAAGCATTTTTCAATTAAATACAAAATTCCATCAAAAACAGCAAATTGGAACTTCACACTAATTGAAACAATTAAATATTATAACTAGTCCCTACACATTCTATAAGAACATTTTCCAGTTGCATTCTAGATTATGCTGAAAAGACCATCTTTCTCTTATAAGAGGGGATGAAGCATAAAAGATTTGGTGGTAGAGGGGGCGGAGCTTGATGGCTAACTGAAAGCAGCATCATTTTAGAGCTCCATAAAAACTATCAAAAAATACAGGAAATATTCAATTTTTTTCAAATAAAAATATCAATAACAAACCGATAAAGAACTAAACTATAAAAATAGGAACTTTGTAGGATTTTTATAAATATTTTCCAGTCAGAAATACTTGGAGATTTATCAGATACTGGAAATGAGCAACTCAAGGAACTCCCATCCTGATGTGACTTTAAAGAAAGAGCTGCAGCTGATGACTTCTACCTTACAAGAAGTATCTTTGAAAATGGATGCCTTTAATGAAACTTGGAAAAATCTAAAAATTAACTGTCAGAAGGAAACTGATGTACTTAAGGAAATGCTACAACAACAACAAACAAAAATAACAGATTTAGAAACGTCATTAAATGATATTGAAGGGAGGCTAAAACAAGAAGAAATCCAAAAAGAATATATTTTCAAACAAAATACCTGGCTCCTTAATAAGGTGGATGATTTAGAGAATAGAGAAAGAATGAAAAATATTTTTGGATTCCATAGTTTCCAGATTTAAAAGAAAGTCTATCATATAGCATAGAAAGAGCTCATATAGCTCTAGGAAAACCTGTCTCTACTTCAACTAATATATCTCCTAGATAAATAGTAATAAAATTCTTATCTTTTTTGGACAAAGAACTAGTTCTAAAAGCTGCTTGGAGGAAATCACCCTTGAAATATAAACATAATTTAATCAGATTTGATAATTATTTTTCCACCAAAGTAGTGGAACAAAGGAAGAAAGTTTGGCCACTAATAAAAATAGTTAAACAAACATCAATGCACAACTTGCCTTTCCTGCTAGAATCAAAATACATTATTCAAATGAAATGAGAACTTTTAATATTTTAGAAGAAGCTTCAACATTCATAAAAAAACAAAAATGTTATTTCTATTCCTGAGGATATGGATTGATTATCCCAAACTCTGAAGAGAACAAATGAAAAAAAAATCCTGGATTGATGTAAAAAAGAAAAAAAAAAACAAAAAACAAAAGACTGAATCCAAAATAAAGGGCACATTTAAATTTCTGAAAGATTCTACATCAGCTTGGTTTGTTATTGTCTCAATGTCCATAATATATTATTACAGGCAGGAATGTTTCTGTTTAATTTTATGATTTTTTTTAATTTTTTTTTCTCCCACTTTCTTTTTTTTTTCTTCTTTACTTTTTTAAAGCTTTCTCTTGAATAAGATTGAAAATGATAGTCAGACAAATGCAATATAATGAGAGACATCAATGGGTCAAAATTTCTCCTAAATAGAATTTCTATTTTTATATCACATAGTAGTATTCATGCCTGAAACTAACAAGAAACACATATACTTGATGCTGTATGATTTATGATAAAAGTGTATTAATAGAAAGAATAACTTTAACTAATTTAAATTAGCTACCTTTTCTTTTATTGATATTACATTTTAGCTAGATT